>NW_023277432.1:178317-210495 GCF_003668045.3 Cricetulus griseus | reverse complement strand
ATTGTCCATTTAAGTCATGTATTCAAATAGCCAATGCAGTCTCAGGAAAAGGGTTCCCATGGGGGAGCATTGCTTCTGCCTTAGTACAATATAGGAGGAACAGTTTACACTGCATTAGGATTCAGGATAGGCAAACGGCTGCTGGAGTCACTGTTATGGAAACAGACCTGTTTGTGGTAGTGGGAATGATTTTGTAATTTCCTAGAATGTTTTTATTTTTTGAGACAGGGCTTCCCTGTGGCTTTGGAATCTGTCCTAAAACTGGCTCTACATGTAGACCGCTGGTCCCAAACTCACAGAGATCCATCTGTCTTTGCCTCTCAAGTGCTGGGACTAAAAGCTTGTGCCACACATGCCCGCCTCCCCGAATGTTTTAATCCATGTAATGTGGATAAACAGACCATATTGTGTGGGTGTATATTCGGGAAAGTTATCTTAAGCCAATGAATTTTGAATTTGCAATTAGGTCACTCTCCTGTGCAAGTATGTTCTATCCTGCTTGACAAAGTGATGTCATCTAAGAGGTTTGAGAAGCAGGTCATTGATCGAAACTTTGTGTCAGGTTACAGAGCTCTGTAGACAACATATGCACAGAGGTCTGGATCTGGAGTAGAAGTCAGGGCCATCCACCTCTGGGCTGTGTCTTTAAACACACTCTAACCCTTAAGGAATTGATCTTGTAGCACATGCAACAAGAGCCAATCAGGGATGGCCAGCCAGCACAGCAGTTGGGATTCTTGCAGGACATTTCCTGGAGCCATGGTGCAGGCTTGGTTTTGCACCAGAACAGGCACAAGTATATTGATTGCAGCACTATGAGTGCTACTGTAGGGGATTGTGAGGAGAGCATGGATAAGCACAGAAGCAACAGCATGATGAGTGAGTGGATGGAATCCCAAGATGGGGAGTACAGGATGGAGAGGCATGGGAGATGGTGTGGCAGGATCTCCCAGAGGCTGGGTGGGAAATCTCTGCCACATTCTGTGTTCTGTGAGTTCCCATGTGGTCCTAGCAAGTCCAAATACCCTGTTGCTCGGATGATGAATACATCACTCTGTGGCCAGCATCTGCAGAAAGCATTATGATCAGGGAGCTTTGTGTAAAAATAACTTTATATTCATCACCAATGTCCTTTTGGTGCATGCGGTAGTCAAGTTGGTAAACTTGGCGAGGCCTAATAATCCTAGTGTGTTCTATAAGTTATGCACTTCACATTTCATACTTAGGTGTAAGATACATTTGGAGTCAATTTTGTGCATGCTGTAAATGGCATTGGTTTTCATGCTTGACTAGGCCCATTTCTGCTGGGCTGGAAGTGCAGAAGTGGAAGGACTGTGGTATCTGTGTCATTTATTTCTCATCACCTGGTAGCGGTACTGCTAATATTCTAGGCCCAGCTGGGTGGTCCTAGCACCTGAGGGACTCTGGGAAGGCTTAGCAATCATGAGTACTTGTGTCAAGTAGCTTGCAGTTTCTTTCCAGGTTCTCTTCTAATTCTGCTCTAGGGAGATGTAGGGAAGAACCAAAGATATACCATCGTGTGTATGTGTGGGTGTCCAGAACAGGTCTGCTGTGCTGTCATTTCTTCTGGAATTTGTATGGATCATGAGACAGACTGGTTCTCTTGTCTATGCTGTGACCTGGGCTGTTGCTCATCTCCACTAAGCCTCCCTGTATAAGGATTTTTGGATAGCAGGAGACTCTGAAGCACTAGTATGGAAGGATATGATGCTTTTTGTATCACTGTCTAGTGTGCACACACAGTCAATGCACTTGGTGTGCAGTGGAAACACTGATTGGAAAACAGAGAGTCTGCTTTCTAGAATTTCTGAATATTGTATTCCACTTTCAGTTTTGTCGTACAAATATTACAAATAATTTAGAAAATTGTAGAAAGGTGGTGATATGGATTGTCTCTTACCAATACATGATTGGAATGTTTTTGACTTTCTGCTGACACCAGCCACAATAGTCAGATTAAGTGAAGCTCAGTTCCATGAGACAAAAGCAGTTTATGGTCTGCAGAGTTCTTAGGTGTACATGGTGTTAGGCAGGTAGTTAGGGAAAGATACACTTCCTACACCATTATCCCTGTGGAAGGAATTAGATTTTCAGTTTTTCTTCCATGTTGTTTCAGGATTGGGCATCAGTGGGTCTGGGTTTACCTGATACCACAGGAGGCACTAAGGGCTTCAGGGCCATAGCAAGAAATCTCTGTTTGGAGAGAGAGCTCTAGAGCATGGCTCAGGATTGGTGTGCCTTCAGGCTTGGAGGGCTTGCCCTGTGTTGATTGTCCACTCTGTTGTTATGCCCCATAGGCCCTCCTAGGGTGGTTGCAATGCTCTGCGAGTCATTGCTGTGCACTTGTCCATACAGCACACACCGAGAGCCGTAACGCCTACTACCACCAGCTAACTTCTCATTGGTTCCTTGCCATGAGGCAGGCTAGGTAGGCAATATGACAAAATGTGACAATTATTTGAAAATAAAACAATGTCATGTTAAGAACTTCCCTCATCAAGCAAGGCTTTCATTTAATATCTCAGGCTTAGAGGATGTAGTCACAGCCTGGTGCCTAGGTCTTGGGAACTTTCCCTAAGGGCTTGATGTATTGACAATAAAACAGAGTTGCTACTCTAAAACATGCAATATTTGTGAGAAAGCTGGTAAAGGTCTCGGGCCAGGAACTTTTGGAAGGGTTGCTTCAAATCCTGAGAACTTAACTCCCCCCAGCATATGGAGGTATTGCTTTATGTCCTAAGGACACTGTGGTTTTAGTCAGTAATATTTTTGACAAACTGTTTCCTTTGTGTGGAATTGTTTGAATAGGGTCCTCATAAATTTCTCCCATTATATGATAGTTTTTGATGAATTTATGTAATTCTCCCATTTCCTACCATCTTCCCACCCCAATTAAGTAGTGTATTAGATGCTATTCATCTTACAAAGCTTAGCTAGTTTGGGGCATATCCTCTGCAATACTTCCCCAAACTAGCATTTTCTATTTTATCTTCTACTTCTCCTATGTTTTATATCCCCTGTGACCTTCATCTCAGGACCCTGCTGTTTCTGGTCAATGATGTATGTAAGTAATTATTTTAGAAATATCCAAGCTGTGTGATTGCATTTTACTTAACTGCTAGTATCCACTTCTAAGGACTGGTATCTTTCCGTTTTATGATTTCATCTTTAGAGAAAAAGGTATCAGAAATCTTTAATGTGCTCTAATACAAGTCTCTAGTCTCTGGAGCACATGGCCATAAAGTCTGTTTTAAATTTTCAAAATAAATTTTGAGATTCTAAATGCATCATATTCTCATTGTCATTTCTAGCTCCAAGACCTGTCATTACCCTATTGTTTTTTTAATCATGACCTGTTTTTCTTTCACTTAGTAACAAAATTTACTGTGTGAATGTGACCTGTGTTTGGTTGCAGGGTTTCCCAGCTCTGAGTGAATGGGTTTGCTGCACTGGATATCGAGTGTGTAATGGACTGTGCACATAAAGAAGCCTGTACTTTGTATGAGAAGCAGGATGTGCTCTATGAGAGATGAGGAATGTCTACTAAAATTCAAACTTTAGACTAGGGCTCTGTCTAATATGCTGGAAGGGCAGAGTTGGAAGGACTGTGCTGTCTGAGTCATTTGATCTCTGATCACCCAATAGGGAAGCTGCTACTATGAGTCATAGCTGGGTGACCCCATCCAATGTGTGCAGGGTTCTAAGGCAGTTATGAACTTGTAGAAAGATGATGATGAAGTGGATCGTTTTTCACCAATACATGATTAGAATGTGTGTAACTTGGTGCTGCAACTAACCACAATGATGTCATTCAGTTAAATTTATTTTCACACGACAAAAGTCTTGCTGATTTGCAGAGATTTCTCAAGATTCTATGGTTTGGGGGACATAGATAGGGAAGAATCCTTTTTTTGTGCCCTAACCCTTCTGGTAGGAAGCAGAATTTAAATTATTTTTCTATACTGACCATCAGTGGGGCTGAATTTACCTGAACAACAAGGAATTATCTGGAGCTGCGGATCCATATCAATAGATCACCTCCACTTCTGGAGAGAGCTCTAGAGCATGGCAGCTTCTGTTTTGGAAGAAATATCAGTAGCTCGAGGGTCAGAAACAACAGTTCAAGGGTCACTTTCAGGTAATTTTGTGAAAGTTGTGAAGTCTGTGCTTATTTAATTTTTTTATATTTTTAATTATTCCTTATTTTAGATTTTATTTACTTATTATGTATACAACATTCTGCTTCCATGTATATCTGCACACCAGAAGAGGGCACCAGTTCTCATAAGGGATGGTTGTAAGCCACCATGTGGTTGCTGGGAATTGAACTCAGGACCTCTGGAAGAGCTCTTAACCTCTGAGCCATGTTTACATCCCATCTTTATTTAAGTTCTATACATGTAGAACTATAGAGAGCTGGGTAACATTCATCAAGATAACCCTTTTCCTTTCCACATTCTAAGTGGTGTTTTGTGTGTATGTGTGGGGGAAATAGCAGTCAGGAGTACTAGTGGCTGGTAATTTGCGGGTTGTTGCCATGGTTTCTTCTGCCTTTGCTGAAATGAGTTCTAAGAAAGACCACAAGTTATAACATGGTGAGTGTATGGTGCTCAGAGCAGGTCTGTTGAGCTATCAATCATTATATTTATTTATTTAGTTATTGACTGCTTGTTTATCAAGACAAGGTTTCCCTATGTAACATGTGTGGGTGTACTGGGACTCATATTTTAGACAAGTCTGGTCTTTAACTCACTGAGTTCTTACAGCCTCTGCCTCCCAAGTGCCAGGATTAAAGGCATATGCTAACAACACCAGTGTGCTTTCAATTCTGTTAGGACATACATGGACCATGAACCAGACTATAGTTATTTTGGTTCATGTGATGACCTGGGCAGTGGCGTTTGTCTTCTGTGCATCCCTATATGGACTTACTGGGTAATGGGAGTGTCTGTAGCCCTGTCATGGAAGGACATATCTCTTGCAGTGTCGCTATTCAGTTTTCACATGTGGGCACTGTTTTTGTTTGTAGCAGGAAGACAGATTAGAAAACTGAAGGTCTGGTTTCTAGAAGTTCTGAATATTGTATTCCATTTTCAGGTTTGTATTATAAATATTGCAAATAGTTTAGTAACTTATAGAAAAAAGTTGATGCGGATCGTCTTTCATAAATACATGATTTAGAATGTTTGTAACTTGGTGGTGCAACTAACCACAATGGTGTGATTCAGTGAAGTTTGGTACAGGGGAGAAAAGGAATTCCTGATTTGCTGAGATTTCTCAAGTATGCTTGGTTTTAGGCAGGTAGATAGGGCAGAATACATGTTATGTGCCATAATCAATGGAATCAGATTTAAAATTGTTTTCTTTTTCTTTTGTCTTTTTTTCTTTTTTGTTCATGGAGCATTTATTTCTTTTTAAAATTTAAATTAGATACAAGCTTGTTTTCCCTGTCTATCACAGTTCCCTCTCCTTTTCTTACTCACCTTCCCCTACTGACCTCTGTAGTATCCCATTTCTACTCCCAAGGGAGAGTGAGGCCTTGAACTCAAATTACAGATGATGTTGACACAAATTCAAAGAACTTTGCTTGTCTCTGCTGCCAAGGTATTGTAATAGAGGGTGTGTGCCAAACCATCCTATTATAATTTTATTACCTAATTACTTATTATGCCTTTCTATATGTATCTGATTCATTCTGTATGGGCTTTGTGCATTTGTGTGATGGTTTGGCTGTAAATGTCGGAGAACACATTTTCTATTTTTTTGGCAGGTTTTATCTGTGTAGCTTTGGAGCCTATCCTGACTATCCTTTCCAAAATTATCTTTGGTCTTTTGATTAAATGTTGACTTAGCTTCCCTGGTTAATTTTCTGAATTTTTGTTACCAATGTCTTCATCTTTCAAAAAATATTTTATAAGGTTTTGATTGTTGTATCTTTGGGATAAGTCTAGTCCTAAGATGATGTGAATCTCTGCACTGTTTTTTGTAGCCTTTAATTATAATCTAATTATATTCATTCTTTTGCTTATGATGTGCATTCCCCAAATTGTCTTCATAAAATTTCTTATGTTATCAGTTCTTTAAGGTTTGTATTGGGGGAAGTTTCTGTGGAGAGACAGTTTTATTTTCTTTCTTCATGTAAGATGCTTGCCTCATCCCATTTCTTGGCATATCTGTGTTTACCAGTTGTTGCTATCTTCATGTTTGCGTCTTTGGTGCTTAAGAGATTGATATGATTAATGCATTGGTTTTTTTTCTTGTTTTGAGACAGGGTTTCTCTGTGTAGCTTTGTAACCTACCCTGGTACTCACTCTGTAGAACAGACTGTCCTTGTAATGATCGATATCTGCTGACCTTTCCTTCTCAATTGCCTGCATTAAAGGTGTGGGCCACCAACTCCTGGTGGCTTTGGGTTTTTAAATTTTTTCTCATATATTACTATCTCTGTCTCCTAATTACTCTCAGGTGTCAACATGAGAAAAGTAAGTATTATTTGAGCAAACATCATTTGTGTGTGTTCTTAGATCAGAATGCCTGATTTCTGCTTGAAAAATTTTGGGTTGACTGATTGATGTGGCAAGACTTCCAATGAGTTGGTAATGTCCCTAAACAAGTGGTCCTAGGCTGGCTAGGAGAGCTGAGCACAAGATGGTGACAAAGAAAAACAGAAAATCAAGAAACAATGGTTCCAAAGTTTTACCTTCAGTGGCTAACTTGAGTTTCTATCCTAAGCACCCACAAAGGTAGACACTGCCCTGGATGTAGCCACCAAATCCGTTCATTACCTGACTAGCTTTTGCTTAGATAATTTAATAACTGCAACAGAGAAGAATGTTGGCACAAAAATGGTACTTCAAAATGATTTTCTTTTGCTGTAATGGACACGGAAATGTTTACTTTTGGAAAAAGTTGATGGTATCAAGACTTTAGAAGACAAAAGTCATAAAAGCTCTCCATAGTGCCTAATTGGCAGTTTTTGTAGGACATGAAAGATGGAAATGTTGAGAGTAATGGCAGACACTGGAGGTCAGGGTAAATATTTTACTGAGCCAAATCATCTGCAGGGTACAATGGAGTTAGACTGACCTTGTGACACGTGTGTCATAGGATATTCATGCTAAAGCCCATGGTTTCTAAGTCACAAAGTGTCTTCCAGTTCCTGATGAACTGATGGACTCCATCAGGCAATGAAGCATTCAGGCTAATCTGTATTTCTCTATAAGATCTCTTAGTAGTCAAGGAAGTATGTAAGCTTAAGAAGAAGATTATTCTTAGACATTAATCTTGTTTACCATGGATGGCTTGCCATTTTCATGTTATCATGGCAATGACAACTGTATTGATCCTGGAAATTTCCAATGTCTTATGTTACTGATAAAGATATAAATCGTCTGATTTCTCTCAATAAAACATCCCTATTCTTGTTTTACTGTGGCCTTTCATTCCTTTTTGACTGTATTAGGTGATCTTGGCCTGGTAAGTAAGCTCACATGCTTTGAAGATTTTTTTGAAAATTTAGCTAGAGTTTATTTGTGTGATATTTTGGCCCTGAATATTTCTTCCTCTTTACATGTCCCAAGACAGTGAATACAATGGAGTTTAAGAGTAATAGGGTGATGTCCTAGACAAAATATTGCTGCTGTTGGATGGTTATTTCTGTTCACTCTTTCAGGGTAAAGTGAAAAGAAAGTAGGAAGGGAAGAAAAATCTCTATTTTATTAAGAAAAAAAAATGTAATTTCAGATGGCAGTCCAGTGATGGAAAGTAGACAGTAATTTTCAAGGTTTTTAACACAATTAAGGAATGCCCCTGCTCTGCCTTTAAAACCTAGGAATGTAGCACAATTGGGAGACTCTAAAATAGCTAAGCCTTTAGCTTATGGATAGACTACAAAAAGTAACTCTTTGTCTCAGGAGCAACACTATAGAAAAACTGTATCAAATTTGATCCAAGGTTGGTAGGGTCCATCAAATCATGGAAGAATCAGCTGTATTTTACAGATTATGGGAGTAATAAAGATGCAAAATATAAAGATGATGGATTCATCTTCTATAGTCAGTTTTCCACTATTGTACCCAGGCAGGTTTTCTTTGTCTCCATTTAATCTGTCATCAAAACATTGGATTATAGGTATGTACTGTAGCAACTGTCTTTAGAATGCTAAAGTAAAAGGATAGTTGTAAGGTGAGCATCTACATTTTCACAGTTCTAAAGTTTATTAAGTAGAAATTTTTTGAGTGAGTCTGTTTTGAGACACAGTCTCTTTCTAATACTTTCTGGGCTGGAAATTATTCATTTATTCCTTTGTTCCTTCATTAGTTTATTCATTCATGGACTCCCAGGGTAGGCACGCACACCCTTGCTCCTGGGAGCTCATGAATGAACCCCCTGCTGGCACCACAATTGCCCCACCCCACTCACTCACTCAGCCTTCATGAACTGCAAAGCTGACTCACTACTGCTGAGATTGTTAGTTGGGGGCATCATTGTAAACGTTTGGACATTTCCCTTGTGCCAGATTTCTCTTTAAACCTATAATGGCTCCATCTATTACTGTTTCTCTTTTCTTGTTCTCCTCTATTCTTCCCCTGACTAAATCTTCTTACACCATCAAGTCCTCCTCTCACCTCCTCTTCTCCCATTTTCATTCTCCTAACTCCCTCTCCCCCCCACCATGCTCCCAATTAGCTAATGAAATCATTTCCCTTTCCGCTTCTCTGGGTTATCATCTATGTGTCAGTTAAGATTATCCTTGTTTCCTAGCTTCTCTGGCAGTGTGGATTGTAGGCTGAAAATCCTTTGTTCCATGTCAAAAACTCATATATAAGTGAGTACATACCATGTTTTCTTTTTGTGACTGGGTTACCTTACTGAGGAATGTTTCTTCTACTTCTATCCATTTGCCTGTGAGTTTTATAATTCCATTGTTTTTTTCTGCTGAGGAGTACTCCATGTTATAAATGTGAAGGGACCAGCTCCCCTTTCGGCAGCCATAATGGCCGAACATGTGCTTGTCTGACCTTGTCCTAGACACTAGAAAGTCAAATGCCTGTCTCGTGACAAGTAAACAATCAGAAGTTAGCTGGTGGTGCTATGCTTTATGACTCTGTGTGTACTTTACAGACAAGTGCACAGCAATGATGCACAGAGCAAAGCAACCACCCTGGGAGGGCCTATGGGCCATAACAAGCAGTTGATCAATCAACACAGGGCAAGCCCTCCAAGCCTGGAGGCACACCAATCCTGAGCCTGTGTGTACCCTTTGACACTCCCCTTACGCTGTCCTACAAGATCTCTCGGGAGCCCCTAGGAATTGTCTTTGCTAGCCATCCACCATGGTGGGTGGGTGAAGGACCCGAGCTAAAATGGGGTTAGCTGGTTAAATTACAATAAAGCCTCCTGCAGTTTGCAGCAAGCTCTCGAATCTGCCTGGTGATTGGGTTGACCGTGCTTCTGGCCTGGGACCTCGGATACCTGAGTTTTCCTGGGGTCTAACAATGTACCATATTTTCTCTATCCATTATTCAGTTTAGGGTCATCTAGATTGCTTCCAGGTTCTGGCTATTATTTAATAATGCTGCTATGAACATACGTGAACAGATGTCATTCTTGTTTGAATGTTCATCTTTTGGCATACAAGTGGAAATGCTGGATCTTGTGATAGAATGATTCCCATATTACTGAGGAACTGCCATACTGTTTTCCAAAGTGGCTGTTTAAGTTGTCACTTCCACCAGCAGTGGAGGTGTGTTCCCCTTTCTCCACATCCTCTCCAGCATAAACTGTCACTGGTGTTTTTGATTTTAGCCATTCTGTAAGGAGCAATATACTACCTCAGATTTATTTTGATTTGAAATTCTCTGATTTCCAAGTATATTGAGCATTTTCTTAAGTGTCTTTCAGCCAATTTTAGATATCTCTATTGAGAAGTCTCTATTTAATTCTGTATCCCACTTTTTAATTGGATTTTTTGTGTTTTGGTGATGAGATTCTTGAGTACTTTGTATGCTTTGGAAATCATCCCTCTGTCAAATGTTGTGTTGATCAACATATTTTCCCATTCTGTGGGCAGCCATTTTGTCTTGTTGACAATTTCCTTTGACTGACAGTTGATTCTCAGTTTCAGGAGGTCCCATTTATTAATTGTGCATCTCTGTATCTGTGCTGCTGGTGTTATGTTCAGGAAGTGGCCTTCTGTAGAAATTCTTTGAGGAAGTTTCTACTTACTTTTCTAATATGTTCATTGTGGCTGGATTTATGTAGAGATCTTTGATGCATTTGCACTTAGGTTTTGTGGATGGTGATAGATATGGATTGTATGCAGTCGTTTACATGCCAGCACACAGTTATGCCAGCAGTATTTGTTGAAGATGCTGACCTTCTACGTTGTATAATTTTGGCTTCATTGTCAAACATCAGGTATTCATGGGTATGTGGGTCCATATCATGGTTTTCAATTTGATTCCATTGGTCTACCTTGTTTTAAAATTATTTTTCAATGTTGTTTTGTGATTGAGTATCAGTGGGGTTTTATTTACATGAAATAAAAGGAATTACAAGGACTTCTCATCCATAGTAAGTGATCATGTTCATTTCTCGAGAGAGTTCTAGGGCATGGTACTTCTGTTTTTGGAAGAAATATCAGTAGCCCTAGGGTCTGAAAAAATAGTTCAAGGGTTATTTTGAGGTAATTTGGGGAAAGTTGTGTAGTCTGTGTTTATTTAATTTTTATACCCATAGAATTATAGGAAGCTGGGTAGAATTGCTCAAGATCACCCTTTTCCTTTCCTACATTTTCTTTTGTCTTTTGGTTAAAAGTTGACTATTTTTCCTGCCTTATTTCTTGGCTTTTTCCCTCAACCCCTTCATTCTTGCCAAATTTTTTTATGTGTTTTTGATTGTTGTACCTTTGTGACAAGTTTAGACCTCATATATGATTCAGTGTACTGATTTTATGTAATGTATAATGTATAATGGTAACCTAGTTATATTCATTTAGTTAAAAATGTTGGACTTTCCCATTTTATGCCATACAGGCATATCTGTGTTCTCTAGTTGTTGCTATCTTTATGTTTGAGTCCTTGCTGCTTATGTGATTTATATGATTAATACATTGGCATTGGATTTTAAAACCTTCTCATATATTATTGTCTCTGTTTTATAATTAGCCTCAGATGTCACCATCACAAATCCTAGGCCCATCTGAGCAAATATCGATTGAGTATGTTCTTAGATCAGAATGATTTCTTTCTGAAAATGATTGTGTTGACTGATGATTTTGAAAGGAAGACATCCACTGAGTTGGCAATGTCTCTGAGCAAGTGGGCCTATGCTGGTTAAGAAACCTAGCTGAAAATAATGCTGTTATGATAAATTTTTCTGCCAAAAGCTGCCTGATCCCCACTGCCACATATGAGCTTTACATTAGCCACCTGCCTGAGTTAGACCCATATAAATATACAGAAACTTGTATTAGGTTCAAAGCCGCTTAGCCAATGACTAGGACTTCTCATCTGTTAGCTCAGTCTTAACTATCATAAATCTATATATTTTATAAGACTTATCGGGCGCCTTATTGGCATCCCTCCTTGTCGGTAGATCACATTGTACCTCTGGAGGAGGTGAAAGGGAAAGAGGGGCCCTTCCTGTTTCTCTTTCACTTAAATATGAGTCTCCTTGCTATGTCACTTCCTGCCTGGATCAGCACTTCTCTACTACATTTCCCAGAATCCTCTTTGACTCCTAGTCCCATCTACTTGCTGTCTCATTGGCCAAACAGTATTTTATTTAATAATCAATAAGATAAACATACACAGTACATTCCACATCATAATACAGTGACAAAACAAAAAAGAAAATCAAGATACTATATTTCCACCTGTTTTCCTTCATTGCCTAACTTGAGTTTCTCTCCTAAGCTCCCAAAACGATAGACACTGGCCTAAGGAAACCACAAAATCAGTACTTCTGGCAGATGGTGTATCCTTTGTTTGAGCACAGGGATTCCTCTAGAGTAGGAGGGTACAACACAGAGATGAGGAGGGAACTGGATTGTCAATAGTGTTGGGGGTTATTGAAAGAATGGAGAAGCTCTACTGGAAAGGAAACAATGTGTATTTTGGATAGCTGGAATGAACTCTGAACCAGAAGGGTATCTTTGACTCTGTTTGCCTACCTGTTCTTCTGACTTGTTTGACCTGCACTTGAGCAGAGGTTATTGATCCAATTTGTTGATGGTGACATGGCTTTGGTGGTGGTGGTACTGTGGAAGCTTAGTAAGCTGCTGACCACCTTACCTGTATTTCCAGCTGGTGTGACATACACATGAGAAAGGGATGTCTCCCTGAGTTTGCAGCTGGAATACAACAATATTCCTCTTAACCAGAATGGGAAAATGTCCTGTGGCTGTGTATGTTGGAAATACTTAATTAGCTTCTTGATTTTCTCAAATGAAACAATGAAGACATTGTCTTGCGTATCAGAAAAGAATTTGGAAATTTTTGCTTTTTGGATTGTTACAGGTTATGATGAGAAAATACATGACTTCCTTTACCCCCACTCCTTCCAGTCCATTCCCCAATTTCCATTTCCCCAAATCCACTGCTCCTCTGTTTCCCTTCAGAAAAGAAGAGGCCTTACATGAATATCAACCAAACTTACCATGACAAGGTGCAATGAGACTATGCACAAACCCCTATACAGGGCAGACCCAGGTAACTTGGTAGAAGGAAGTGTCCCAAGAGCAGGCAAAAGAGTCAGAGACACCACAAGAGCTACTGCTCGGAATCCCACAAACAAACAAAACTAAACAACCAAAGTATGTTTACAGAGTTTCTGATACAGTGCTGTGCAGTCTCCATGATAGCTGCTTCACTTTCTCTGAGCCCCTAAGAGCCCTGTTAAGTTCATTCTGTGTGACATCTTCTCCTGTGTTCTGGCATTAGTGAAATGTCCAAGGATATACAAGGATGATTCCAAATATGATTCTAAGCAATAGTGTGAAGAGGCTATCCTATATAACCTTCCCATACAACAAGATTTGATTACAGCTTAATATGCCATTGTATAACGTTCATCCAGTAGTTTATGGAAGCAGAATGAGACACCCACAGCTAAGCAATGAGCTGAAGTCCTGGAATCCAGTTGTAGAGACTGAGGTGTGATGAACAATGTATTCATGACCAGGCTGGGAAAACCCAAAGAAAAAGTTGACCTGAACAAGGAGGAGCTCATGGACTTTAGAACGACTGTTCAGAAAAGCTTATGACAGAACTAGGACCACTGATCATGGACCTCAGTTATGAGAGTTGGATAGGAATAGTGTTTATCAATAGTGTACGAATGGATATTGGGAGCCTATTCCCAATAGAGGGAAACTCTCTCAGCCTAGACACACTGGGAAGGGCTTAGGCCCTGTCACAAATGATGAGATGTACTTTGATTATCCCCCATCGAAGGCCTCACCTTTTCTATTGAGCAGAAGAGGAATGGGATGGGGTCGGTATGGAGTATGGGTGGATGGGAGGCACATGGAACTGCTATATAAAGTAAGAATGTAAGAATGTTTCTAATTTAAATTTTATAAATTAGAAAACCTAAAATATTTTATTCTTCAGAATGTGAAACTTTTAAGGTCACCAGAACCAGAGGTATGAAGGAGTAACTTACCTTTGTCATTTGTTTATCATCTCCCAGTATCACATATCTTACTATAGGTTGTATCCCAAACCTTCCACAAGACGGTCAGCTGTTCTCACATCTAGATCTTAAATTTGAACAAGCAGTGAAGACAATGACAAAATACAGTATCCTGAAATACATCTAAAGATTATATATGGGAGACTGACCTTATCATTAAAGGGAAAATGTAGCAGGGAAGTAAATGTGAGATAAATTAGATATAAAGCATGTATTAATTACATTTATAAGTTATTCAAAACCTGGATATGCATTATATGTTAAATTATGAAGAGTGCATTGCAATGAAATATAAGCTAGGCCCTGGAGGTTATCATCAGAAGTGTTAAATGTGTGGACAGATAGGGGTAAGGCTCAAACTCAAGTGTCTATAACTTAGATACTTGTACATAGGACATAACAGATGAAGTGGAAAAAAACTAGCTGGTGTAAATTTTAAAATTTATCAGTGTATATAACTAAAAGAGGGCTCAAACTGACAGTGTTTTGGTTAACAATATAAAGTAAGGATAAATTGATGGGCAATTTTCCTAGAGCAATGGTTATAAAATTTCATGTTGTGGTGATGCTTAACCATAAAATTATTTCTATTGCTACTTAATTTACTGTAATTTTGGCACTAATATTAATTGTAATGCAAAGAATTTGAAGGTAGATATTGGCCAAAGGGGTTTCAACCAATGGTTTGCAAACCTCTCGTGTGATCTGTTACTTTTTTTTTTTTTTTTGGTTTTTCGAGACAGGGTTTCTCTGTGGCTTTGGAGGCTGTCCTGGAACTAGCTCTTGTAGACCAAGTTGGTCGCGAACTCACAGAGATCTGCTTGCTTCTGCCTCCCGAGTGCTGGGATTAAAGTCGTGCGCCACCAACGCCCAGCATGATCTGTTAGGTTTAATCTGTTAAGTTTATCACTTTTAGCTAGCTAATATTAAAAGTGTGTCACAATGGCTGAGTGGTTGAAGGTAGTTGGTTCCAAGTCTTCCTACTTGAGTTTGAACCTGTAGGACCTATGTTGGTGGAAAGAGCAAATTGACTCCTTAGGGCTGTCTTCTGGTATGCTGATCTACACACACACACACACACACACACACACACACACACACACACGCACACATTTGTGCATACCCACAAATAAATAGATAAATGTTTAAAAAATAAAATTAAAATGAAAGGTTTGGAGTTACTTAGGCTTTTTATGTTCAGCAATTGGGTGGGTAAATTTTTAATGTGGTATCTAACTTCAAGAAAGTCACATAAACCTGCGACTTTATTTAAAGCTACCATATAGCTTTATGAACATTATTTAAAACCCCTCTATAAACAATGTTGTCAACAATAATAAAAATGGGCAGACAAACTTGAAAATTCAGGGTTCACTTGCAAAATCTGCTGTCTTTGAATAGGGTAGTGGACCTGCAATTAACATGCAAATATTTTAACATAGCAGCTAGGAGAAATATTCAAGACAACTTCATTCAATGATTTCAGATCATATACAAGAAATCCAACAGAGCCTGTAAAGTTGATTTTTTCTGTGAGTTATGGAGATACAGTTATCACAAAATATTTTCTGTCACGAACGATAGAAGCATCCAATGACTATCATAGGATGGGCTCCTCCATTAATATTTTCCTGCAGTAGGAGCACAATATCATGGCTCCAAGCTCACCAATCCAGCGTCACAAGTAGCATTATAGCCATTATTATTCAGGTTCTTATTGTTTGAACAACAGGAAGCTTAGAAATCATTACTTTGTTGCACTTGATACTGGAATCGAAAGTTTTCTCAGAGATACCCTCAATTATCTTTATGTATGAAAAGCTAAAATAAAATTACCAATTCATTTTTGCACTCAAAAAATATGATAGGAAACGTAAGTACAATATGTTTTAACAAAAATATAAATTTGTATCAAGATACAAAGACTTTTTAAGCATGAATATATATATATATATATATATATATATATATGTAACAGAAATTAACTTAAATTTGTATTAGTATACAAAATATTTGAGATTACTTGTTTTTTAAATTATCTACCCTTTTGTCTTATGATTCCTATATTTTCCTAAATATAACAATCATCCATGACCTATCAAGTAATCAAAAGCCTTCCACCCACCAACATTTGGGAATGTGGGAGTCATATTCTCTAGATGCTTCCTCCTGTCTGTGGATGAAGGCATCCTTAAGGGGTCTCTGTGAAAACTGGAGATAAGTTCCATTCCTGTGATGAGCATCATTAACTTTAGTTGATATACATGGCCTGTCAAGTTCAAGTGGTCTCACTTGCTATAACAATATCTATGTCAACCTGGAGCAAATCCATAGCCTCTTGTTTCCTGTGGAAACAAAAGCAGAACTGCTTCTCCAAAGCAGATTTAATACTCATTTGACAATTTTTTTTTTTTACTTTTTTTTAAAGTGAAGGCATTCATAAGGTATATGGACTCCTGTATTTCAATAGTCCCTCTTTTAATTCCATCTGGAGCTATTTTATTTTATGCCTTTTAGCCTTTTTACTACCACAGCCAATATTAGAATGCTAAGCTACACATGGATCTTCAGCATGCTCTCCCAGATGTCAATGCCTGCTTAGGATTTCATGAGAGACAAGTCTAAAACTCACAACACAGTCATATATAGATCGACAAGAACTACACAAGGATTCCTAGAGCTCTAGCATTTGCATGATTGTGCTGTGACAATCATTTTGACTGAGGTTATCATTGCTAATTAGTGTACTGGCTGATCAAAGGCTAAACAGTAGGCAGAAATTCATTACGGAGACAATGTTTTTCAGCATTCTCAGGTCTTACATGAAAACATAGCCTCATGTTTGGTACAGAAAATTTGCATAATGTTTTTCTCCTTTAGCTCTTTAGCTTTTATTTCACCTTTTGGGTGGGTCACCTCCCATGTTCCAAATTGATACACAGATGCATGTTATATGATGCTTGGCTTTTACTTGGTTCATTTCTAGCCAATTTTTCTCAACTTAAATGATCCCATCTACCTTTTGCTTCCGGACTTTTACCTTTCTTCATTTATGTATATCTTACTTTCCCTCCTACTTCATGACATGCTGTGTGGCTGGGTAACTAGACCTCTCCACTTATGTTTCTTGAGACTTCCTCCTTGCTTCCAGATTTATTCTTCTGTGTATACTTTGTTCCTAATACGACAGCCTATCCTTTGTCCTGACTCACTATTGTATAAACACCTCTTCATCAGAACCTCAGGTGTTTTATTCAGGCAAAGAATCACAGCTTCATAATATTAAACTAATACATCAGAAACAAAAGCAATGCTTAGTTACTTCATTAAGCATAAAAGTAACACATTTTAAAATAATGTTCTACAGAAACACATATTTACAATATGGTCAGTATTATGCTTTCAGTTGCAAACATATGTGATATTTTAGAATGCCATGAAGTATGATGATTTGCATATCGACTTCACTTGGGAAGAGTGGACTTTGCTCGATACTTCTCAGAAGAATCTCTACAAAGATGTGATGCTGGAGACCTATGAGAACCTCAATGATATAGGTAAGAGTATATTTTCCTTCCTATTTTAAAATAATAAGAATACTGTTCCTTGGTTATTGGTGCTCTTCTTTAATTTTGAGAAATAAAAAGAATGCAGTAAATAAATCAAAGATCTAAAGTTCAATGAGGATTTTCTTGCCCTATATTTTAGGATACTCTTGGGAAGACAATATTTTTGAAGAACATTGTGCAAGTTCTGAAAGACTTGAAAGGTAATTTTCATTTACAAGCTCAGAGAAATGTGTCTCTGAAGAAATTGAAATGTGTCCTGAAGTTTGAAACACAAATAGCAGTGTAAGCACAGCTTAAATTGCATTGGTGAGTATTAATTTCACACAAAACCATATAACTCAATTTTAGGTAGGTGAACTGCATTTGTAAGGCAATATTTTAAGAAAGAAGACAAGGAAACAATGCCTTAAGAGAAATTACCACCTAAATCATCACACCATGAGTGCTATGCTGTAGAATTGTAAATCCACTTATTTCTTACTACCTGTATTACTAAAGGTATAGCCAAGATTGAATTGATAGTAATAGGTCCAAAATTTCCATTAAGCAAATGCTCCATTGAAAATTCGGTATTACTCATGTACTTGCTGTGAGAGGGGCAATTATTGTCAATAGTCAAGGGGCAGTTATTGTAGGGAAACTGAAATCTCAATAACTTAATATCTATGAGGAACAGGATGTCAAACTGTATTAAATGAGGAAGCCTCTTCTTATAATCTTTACATTATTAAGAATATCATGCATTAGTCAGGATACAAGCCATTTCAGCAAAGAGATATGTAGTACATAATATACCTCTCTTATAGGATATTTAAAATTCATGTAGTATTCCCCATTTTGAACATACTTGTTGAATTTGATTTAATGTACCAGTAATTTGTTTTCCATCTTCATTGATAATTCACCAAGCTCACTCTGCAGAAAATCCCTATGACTCATGACTGTGTAAATACTTCTGTTTCTTCTAGTGCATTAGCAAATGCAGTATGACTCAAAGAGTAGGAAAAGTTAGTAATACAATAAGGTGATAAAGTTCTGAATTTTTCTTGTTCTACTCATTATGTGGAAAATCACATTTGGAAAAATGTTCTAAAAATGAGAACAATGTAATAAAGGATTATACCTTCACAGCTATCTTCAAAGATGAATGCAACCCTGAAACAAAGGGAAAAGAAGAGTGTAAACACAGTGATGAGACTATAATATCTGATTCTTTATAATTAAAATAAATTGTAACATTAATTTATGCAGGTACCAATATTCAACATTGGATTGAATTTGGTAAAGTATTAACATATTCTCATTTTCCTTGTAGGCCTGAAAGAAGGCAAACTGGAGAGAATTCTTCTGTATATATACAATGTGATAAAGCCTTTGCAAAAAACAGTCTTCTTCAAAGTCATAAAAGAACACAAACTGGAGAGAAACCCTATGAATGTAACCAATGTGGTAAATCTTTTGCATATCACAGTTGTCTTCTTAGTCATCAAAGAACACATACAGGGGAGAAATCCTACAAATGTAATCAATGTGGTAAAGCCTTTTCTTGGTACAGTCTTTTTCAAAGGCATCAAAGATCACATACTGGAGAGAAACCCTATGAATGTATTCAGTGTGGTAAAGCCTTTGCTCATCAGCATAATCTTCAATTGCATAAAAGGACACATACTGGAGAGAAGCCCTATGAATGTAATCAGTGCGGTAAAGCCTTTTCTCAGCACAGTAATCTTCAAATGCATACAAGGATACATACTGGAGACAAACCCTATGAATGTAATCACTGTGGAAAAGCCTTTTCTCATCACAGTCATCTTCAAAGACATAAAAGGACACATACTGGAGAGAAACCCTATGAATGTAATCATTGTGGTAAAGTCTTTGCTTATTCTAATGCCCTTCATGGGCATGAACTAACACATACTGGAGAGAAACCCTACGAATGTAATCAGTGCGGTAAAACATTTTCTAGGCAAAGTACTCTTCAAATGCATAAAAGGTCACATACTGGAGAGAAACCCTATGAATGTAATCAGTGTGGTAAAGTTTTTGCTTATTCCAGTGCACTTCATGTGCATGAACGAACACATACTGGAGAGAAACCCTATGTCTGTAATCAGTGTGGTAAAGCCTTTTCTCAGCACGGTCATCTTCAGATGCATAAAAAGACACATACTGGAGAGAAACCCTATGAATGTGATCAGTGTGGAAAAGCCTTTGCATATCACAGTTATCTTCTTATTCATCATAGAACACATACTGGGGAGAAACCATATGAATGCAATCAATGTGGTAAAGCCTTTTCTCACCAGAGTATTCTTCCAATGCACAAAAGGACACATACTGGAGAGAAACCCTACAAATGCAATCAATGTGGTAAAGCCTTTTCTAGGAATAGTAGTCTTCAAATGCATAAAAGGACACATAATGGAGAGATACCATTAGTGTGATGAAGTTTTTCACAGCACAGGCATTGATTGCATCAGAAACTAACTTATACTTGGTGATTATGGAAATTTCCAAGACCAAGTGTGAACAAAATGAGGGTAAAGTACAAAACAAATGATCAGGAGGGAAACTGACAATAAAAGTTTTCAAAAGTTAGTTGAATAGCCAAAACCACAAGAGTGAATGTATCTCCCATATGATAATAAGCATCAATTGGAACCCACAAGCTCACATGTGAGATGTAGCAATGCTTGATTTTATACCTCCTGTATAAAAGAGAGAATAGGCATGAATAGGAACTTTCAGGCATGAAGTCGGACTTATCTGAATGAGCTCATATTCTGCTTCCCTGATACCTGAAAACATTCAGTTTGGATCTCTGAATGGTGGTGACTTGTTGGGAGCCATGCAGCTTGGCATGAATCTTTAGGCCAAAACTTGGCAAGCCACACAGTTATAGAACTGTCTTTTGATTATAAACGGCTTCCCGAGGCATGAACACCCAGATGGAACCACATGATGCAGATGAAAATCCTTTATTACAACCACAGGCCCACTTTCCTAAGCTACATTCCCGTGACCCACCATTTACCTAGGTAACCCTCCTTCTCTCCAGCACTCATGAAATTTTTACCCTGCCCATATCTTCTTTCTGTAGTTTTCTAACATCCTGCTTAAACTAACAACTTTTTTTGGGCTCTTCTCCCCCTCTGCCTTTACCCCATACTACTGACTGTATAAGCTAGCTTGGAAAAAATAAAATTTGCCGTTTGATCAGAATCGTGTCTTGTGGTCATTCTCTATCTTCACTTGTCCCCATTCCCTCACTGGATATTTACTGTAGATTGTCGTTCCGCAGGTCAGGACAACTACAAAGAGTAAAGATGACATACAGATTGTAGCGAGAACCTGAGATTGAAGTCACTCTATGGCTTAGTCCTTATGATATTTACAGAGCTGGGGAGAATGGAAGAATTTTTAGGGAGGTAGCTTAGGTTTTGATTGCTTTGATTGTAACTGAGGACAAGCTGGCATATACTGTATTTTGTTTCCACTCAGCAGTGATGGGTCAGCCCCTTTAACTTCTTCCATTTTTTAATTTTTGGCAACTCACATAGCTGTCAGTGAAAATACCCTGCAGTCCCTTCTGGGACTGTAATGTTCCTAAGTCTACACCCCAGGAATCCATGGTACCTGCCTGATTCACAGGAATAAGCTGATTCTAAGTGACATTTATATAGCTCATTTTGAGTGACATGTAGTGAAAGAGTAGAAATCATGAAATTCTAAATTCTCTGGGAATTTCATTGTGGGAAAAGATCGATTGCTCCTGATGAGAAACTCTCTACTGTAGCAAAATTAATGAATTCTCTGAACATCTTTCTGTACAGACAGGACCCGATGTTTTGGGGAGGCTTGTAGAAATGCGAAAATTTTAATACATGTCTTAGTTATACTACTTAGTTGTGCATATCATTTTCCTTCTATCCAAAACTGTTTGGACACAAGGATGGATTAATTACCTTATTTCTACATCACTTTCCCAAATATTATCAGGCAGGAATCTTCGCCCTATTTTTCTATCCAAAACTTCATGTTCAATTTTGATACCATAACACACAAACGACAGAAATGGGCACAGTAGACTTTATTCAAATTAAAATTGAGAATACTTTATTCAGAATTAGTTGAAAGAACTAACAAGGGAAGAAATTGGGAAGGAATAGGAAACGTGAAGTGTTACCTAAAAATGTGGCTAGAGAGTGAGCTTAGCAATTAAGAATACTGGGTATTGTATCGTACACATGTTATATTGCTAGAAACCATGGTTGCTTACTATCTCTTGTAAGTTCAGTTACAAGGTATATGATCCCTCTTCTGTACTCTGAAGGTACTGTACATGTCCAAACATGGGTAAATGCACATATGTATGAAATAAAACTTAAAAATGAAATTATGTACAGTAATGCCATAGCCTTGAGACAGGGTCATGTCCAGTTAAAATGAATTTTTTTCGGTCCTTCATGTAGCAGATGTGGCCTTCCTCTGAGTGAGCTTGCTCAGAAAAAATAAATTCTTATTCTGATGAAAGAACAGCTCAGAATAGCTATTCATTTAAGAACAGCATTCACAGTGTGCATAGGTTTGTTTCTCAATTTTTATATTTGTGTTTTATGGGTGAGGATTGTAGTACTGTCATCTCTTAAATGTATCTTTTACCGCATACATTATAATCTATCTCTTAATCCATGTATTATGATATATTTATATTTAGATAATAATGTATGATCCAAAAGTAGTTTTGCTATGTAAATCTCCACCAGCCTAAATGTTTAGACTTGCCTTCTACTATACCTATTTAAAATTTTCAAAACATAACGTCCGCCCAAAGCAAAAGGAGACTAAAGAATGACAGTTGTTAGTATTCATCCATTTCTACCGGCCTTTCCTTGGTGTTCTGACATGATATGTCCTCAGGTACAGCTACTAAGAGGGCCACCTGCATATATTCACTATGTTCCCTTTTAAAATGGACCTGTCCAACTCCAATCCCCCTTATCTCTCTTGGTTGCCCTCTCTGTTTGTTCCTCTCTCTTTCATTATGTATGCCACTCTCTGCCCCTCATTCCTCTCTCCTAATATTCCTGTCCCCTCATTTTCCCCTTTTTATGATCCCTTTCCCTAATAAATAAATCCCTCTGCTTTAATCCTGGCACATGGCAGTTTTCTTTCTAGCACTGCTTTCCTTAACTTACAGTAGTTTATGTGAAATGCAAAATCTTTGCCAGTTTAACATTCACCAGCAATAGATACATGCTGTTAATAAAACCTTTTGTGTTTATTAAACATTTAATGGGTTAGCATGATTGATCCGTGAAAAGCCATATTATTCTGGAACAGCAGTACCTGCAGCCTTACAGAAAATTTTTCTAAGACAGATTTTCTTATGTTGGATCAGGTAGCCTTTTTTCCCAGTTCATTGTCCCCCAGGACAATTGCCTTGTCCTTGTGATTAAGCCAAAACATCTTTCTTTAAAAACTCAACCACCAGCGTGTTTTCAAATTATAAATCTCTGTCATATACTCAACTGTCCATTTCAATAACGGGAAAATTATTTGTGTGTGGAGCATGGCTTCCAACTTCAGACCAGAATAGGAGGAAAAGTTTACTGTATATGTTGTAGTGGGAAACAGGGTAGATAAACATCTCTTTGGCTGACCATTATGAAATAGAAACTGATTGTGACAGAATAACTGATTTTGTAATTTCCCAGCATGTATTGATACACATAATGTGAGTGAATGTGGGCATGATTTGGCTATACAATTTGGAAAGTTGTCATCAGCCAGTGAAAATTGAATTCCCAACGAGGAAGCTCTCCTATGTAGATATATTCAATATTGCTTTTCACAGCAATATATCCATCAGCCTTAGCTTTGCATGTTGTGTCACAGATCTTATCATCTAGATTTGCTCATAGTGTCATGGTAAAATAATATATTATTCCTGGTATTTCCTCCACCAGGGAATTGTTTCCTCCTTTTTTTTTTCTTTTGGGCATGTGAGAAAGGATTTCTCTGTAGCTATGCAGGCTCTCCTGGAACTCACCCTTTGGGTCAGGTTGGCCTCAAACTCACAGAGAACCACCTGCCTCTTACTGCTCAGTGCTTGGGTTAATGTCTTGCACCAGGAAAGCCTGTCTCATCTGCATTCTTAGTGCAGGCCCTCACCCTCACTGGGGAGCAGAAAGGGGATGCTATAAAGCATCAGAAGGGGGCAGGTGAGTAAGAAAAGGGGAGAAAACTGTGATTGACATATAAAACAAGCCTTATATATTTTAAATTTAAAATGAGTGACATATGCTCCATGAGGAAAAAAATAAAAGAGAAAGAAGAATTTTAAATCTGATATCATGGTGTATGTCACATAACATGGAATCTGCCCTATCTACCTGTCCATCACCATTCACACTTGAGAAATATCTGCACATCAGAAATTCCTTTTCTCCCCTGTTCTAAACTTCACTGAATCACACCATTGTGGTTAGTTGCAACACAAAGTTACAAGCATTCTAATCATGTATTCATGAAAGATGATTCCAATAAAATCTTTTCTACAAGTTATTAAACTATTTGCTATATTTATAATACAAACCTGAAAATGGAAAGCAATATTCAGAACCCCTTGAAACCACAGTCAGTTTTCTAATCTTTCTACCTGCTGCATCCAAAAGCAGTGCCCATGTGTGAACACAGGACAGTGTACTGCAAGAAATGTCTTCCCATTGCAGGGCTGCAGAGTCTCACATTACCCAGTAAATCCATACTTGGAGGAATAAAGTACAAAGCCAATGTCCACGTCACCACGTGTACCAACTGAACTGCAGTCTGGCTCATGGTCCACCTAAGTCCCAACAGACTTGAAAACTCACTGGGTGGTGTTGGTACATGCCTTTAATGTTAGCAATCGGGAGGCAGAGGCAGTAGTATCTCTACGAGTTCAAGACCACACTGCACTATAAGATGAATCCCAGGACTGCCATGACTTTTAAACTGGGAAACCCTGCCTTGAAAAATGGAAGTCTCTGAATAACTACATAAATAAAAGACATGATAGCTCAAGAGACCTCTCCACATGTACATCAATCTCCTTTCACTTTCACTGTCTGAAGATCCTATTGACATAAGAAAAGAGGTTTACAAAGTGAAGTCAGAACTGCCTTGACAACAGGTAGTTTATTAAGGGAACCACTCAAATGGATCATTTTAAAACTCTGAGGTCATACAGTCACTTAATTTAAGAAGAAGCAATCAAGAGGAAAGCAAGGTAATTGCCCCAGAAAGGACCCCTGTGTCAGCCTGAGAGAGCTTGTCTCAGAAACCTTATTCTAATAGGATGGACATGCAGCTGTTCTAGAATTAATATGCCTTTCCAATAAGAAATAACTCCACGGAGATTAAAAGAAGGAAAATCTCTTTAATGAGAGCATGCACCCATTTCAGGCTCAAAGATTCTCTGTGGTATGTTTATGAGACATTAGCTTGTATATTAAGATCATTGAGATGAGAAGACTCTTCCCCCTTCTAGAAGTAATAACACCATTCCAGATTTTTTGTTTATTTTTTGAGACAGGGTTTCTCTGTACAACCCTAGTTGTCCAGGAAGTAACTCTGTAGACCAGAGTGACCTTGAACTCACAGTGAACTTGCCTGACTTTAACTCCCAAGGGCTGGGATTAAACTCATTCATCACCAACACCAGCCTCATAAATCAGATTTTGCATTCCACATATGTTGTCATCTCTAATTTCTTTTAGGGTCAGAATGCAGCTTACACTTTGAAGAATTGAAATAGTGACAGGAAACTGCAAGTTGGGCCAATTAGGCAAATGAAAGACATCAACAGAAAAGATATTAACATAATTATTTCATAGTACATGAGTAACATGAAACAACACATAATATTTACTGAGAGGTCCTGAGGTAGAGGAGCCAGAAGATGAGAAAGACAGGAAAATCAGAATAAAGAAAATATAAAACGTTGGGCAGGGATGTCTTGCTTAAGCTATGTCTTTCACTAATTAAGCTTAAAAGGAATAACTTCTTGTATGCTTCTTCTAGGGGAAAATGGAGGGAAATAGGAGACTTTTAGGAAGTTAGAAGAAATTATCATACAATGGGACCAACTCAGGAGAATGCTACTCAAACAATGTAGCACAAGGGGAACACAGGGTATCCCAAGAACATTACTGACTAAGCCCACAGTGGCTTTCTGATGGAGTAAACCCAGCTCCTTGTCGTGGGAAGAGCTGTGTTCTCAATCTGAAGGAACCACTCCAAAAATGCCCTGGCTCCAGATAATTAAATTCTCTCCCAAGCATCTTCTTAGTTTTAATGGAGGAGCTCTATTTTATTCTGGATATCTCAGGGACTGATGGAAGTCTAAAAGGAGAGGGCTCCAGGCTGTTACTGGCTCTGCCAAGCATGTTCCTGTGTTTTAGAAGGAGGTATGTTCCTTTGACATGAGTGAGGACCTAAACAGAAAGTTTTGCTTACTCAGTTCAATCTTCAACAAACAGTTTTTCCTTTTTACAAATATTAGTCATGTGGTTTCATTTTTTCCATTTGGCAGAACAATGATGTTCTCTACAAGAAAACTGGCCCTGAATGGCCCAAATATTCATGGTGACCCAGTAATGCTCCCTTGAGAAGCCTGTAAAGGACCTGTTCTGTGATATGGGGATGGGCCTAGGAGCTGTTTTTAAATTAGGGGTTTCTCTTTGTCATGGTTTGGAGCCAAAAGCCTGGACAATCGTGGAGAACGAATGTGTAATTTAACTTCCTGATCTCTAAGAGGCCTAGTTAGCATACTACTAATTTCTGGGTTATTTTAGATCAGCCCTCCCTCAGCTAAATTCTGTTTTGTGGGACTTACTATCACCTAAGAATTGGTAATTTCTTTATATCAACAATTATAGTCTTTCACATCAAAGTTTAACAGTGGAGTGTGATCCAACAAAAGAAGGTCATTTAAAGACATTTTTAGTGGCCCACGCCTTTAAATCCTGCACCTGGGAGGCAGAAGCAGATAGATCTCTGTTAGTGGTGGGCTAGAGTGCACTACAGAGAAAGTTCCACAATAGGCTCCAAATCTATACAGAGAAACACTGTCTCAAAAATACATGAATAACTATAAAAATAAAAAAATGAAAAAGAATGCCATTTATACCATTCCCAAATTTAACTCCAAATGGATCTCACACCTACAGGATAAACGTAAAGTGCAAAACTTTTAGAGGACATTAGAAAAACTAGGCCTCTCCATGTTTGGAAAATTGCCTTCCCTATGCACCAAAAGGACATTGGTGTTTTCTTTCTTTCAGTTTCTGCTAAGATGTTGTTGCTCATTTAGTATATGCCAGAGGCATTTCTTTCCATCATTTTTTTTGATTTACATATGTTCCTGTATGACTTTGATGTAAGAATATCCCTTAAAGTCTTTCTTCTACATTGTGGTCATGTTCAGGTGTGCATTTGATAATTGAACAAGCTTAGGAATAGACAGAGGCCTATGTGAATGTGTCCAGAATCACTAAGTAAAATCCCCTTGCTTCCTTTATTTAGGAAAAGCATTGTTTTTTGAAATAACTCACACGTTCTCCTTGTCTTCTGAAGGTAAACGCTCTTTCTCCTTTTTTCTGTTTTGGCTGTTGTGGTGGCTATTCTTGGCACTCAAACTGAATATCTCTGGAAAAACTAAAACCTAAACAGTTGTGTCATCTGTGAAGGATTTTCATAAAGGTTTTGAAATTTAAGATGTATCTTTGATCTAGATAATATGAAAAAATAAGAGACTCCATTGTTGATGAAAGTCAATTGGTGGCAGTGTATATCTTTAATCCCAGCACTCATTAGGCAGAGACAGTTGGATTTTCCATGTATGAGGCCAGCCTGGTTTACAAAATGAGTTTCAGTGATTCACAGAGTTACCTTGTCTCAAAAACAACAAAAACCAATTAAACAGAAAAATATTAACTTTTAATCTGGATCACAACTTCTGGTATCAGCTGACATATATGAAGGATGTTGAAGAAGAAATCTCTCTTTGCCTTCTTTCTCTACCTCTAACTACCATTACTAGCATTATAGCCTACCTCTTTGTATTTTATTCTATACTGAAGACCAGCTGATTTATTCAGCATCATGGACTGAACAACTACATTTCCATTTGTAGGCAGTCATTGTTGGACTACCTGGACCACAGCTTGTGAGACATTCTCCATTCTAATAACTCCACTTTCTACATACATAGAGAGAATCACTCTACCAGTCCTGTTCATGTAGAGAACCTAGAATAATGTGGCTATTTTTTCACCTGCTCAATGATGATGTGCTGACTAACAATAATGCTTAGAAACACATTCTTCCTAGTTCCATTATTCTCTAAGTCTTCAACTTTGCATGAAGACTGCTCTTTAGTGGCTGGTGAGATGGCTCAGCAGTTAAGAGCACTGGATCCTTTTCAGGAGAACCTGGGTTGAAGTCCTAGCACCCACATGGAAACTCACAACTGTCTGTGACACCAATTCCAGGAGATTTGACACATTCACGTAGACATACATGCAAGCAAAGCACCAATGCACATAAACTATCAATCATTTACAAATGGAAAAGAAAGATAACACTTTATTGTTGTTCATTTGCCAAGAGTTAGGTCTGAAGTTCAGGCTCCTAAACCAATGGAGTCCTCATCCAGCCTTCTGATTGGAGAAAGACCTATTTTCTTGTTTCAAATTTGGTTCCTTTTTTTATCCCTGGTTGTCTGAAGTCCCAGTGACAGCCATTAAAAAAAGAACCTTCAGTACCTCGGGCCTCATTGTGAAGCAAATGTCTCCTTTTGTGTCCTGAAATCTCCCTCCCTCTCTCTCTCTCTCTCTCTCTCTCTCTCTCTCTCTCTCTCTCTCTCTGTTTTTCAAGAAAGGGTTTCTCTGTGGCTTTGGAGGCTATCCTGGAACTAGCTCTTATAGACTAAGATGGCCTCGAACTCACAGATTCACCTTCCTCTGACTTCCGTGTGCTGGGATTAAAGATGTGTAGCACCACTGCCTGGCTTGAAATCTCTCTTTTGTTTTTAATATTCTTGGCAACCTTCCATCTGTGGGACAAGGAATAATCACACCACCCACATTGTATAGTGGTCTGTGCAAGCTAGCTAGGCACATTGCATTCAGGAGGAAAAGGGAGTACAGGAAGACAGCAGGATCTGCTCTCAGGGCAAGTGCTATTGAAATTCTTATCTTTTCTGATCTATAAAAGTTCTTTGTATGGGGGAAAGCCACATAAGGAATCTTTGTGCTGTGTCTTTAAGGACAATGTAACCCTATGGCAGGTGCTTTCCTTACTCTTGCTCCACTAACCAATCAGGTCCTCCAGGTGATTTGTCAGTCAGAAGAGGTACAGGGCACTTCCTGGCACCAGTTTCTGGCTTGTCTCTGAAGAGGAGTTGCTCCTTATTTTGTATGCTGGATCATACAAAATAAGGAGCAACTTCCTGATGCAGGAAGCTGCTACAGGAAGCTGAGTGGAGAGATTGGGCAAGCTGTGTTATGACAGCATGTTGAGGGTCTGCTCTCCCCATTTGTGAGGAGCAGATGGTGAGTTGTGGAAACCGGGGTGGTGGGTCCTCTTAGTAGGAACCTTCAGCCAGTTTCACTAACCTGTGATATTTCACATGATCCATGCAACTCTATGTCTCCCACTCTATGTCTCTATTTTTCTCTCACCCATTGTGGCCTTGAACTCAAAGAGATCCAGGAAATTCTTCACTGACAGGACGCTGAGGTAAAGGTGGTGGGGGATGAGAAGGTGAGGAAATGTAGAAGGTAGAAATAGAACACACACTTGTCATTTATCTTGGGGCTGGTGAACTCACTAACACCCACCTTCACATGAAACAATTTTACTTTCAAAACACGTTTACAGGCTGGAGAGATGGCTCAGGGGTTAAGAGCAGTGGCTGCTCTTACAAAGGTCCTGAGTTCAATTCCTAGTGACCACATGGTGGCTCACAACCATCTGTTATGAGATCTGGTGCAGGTTGAACAAGCAATAGAGAGCAAGCCAGTAAGCAGCACCTCTACATGGTCTCTGCTTCAGTGCCTGCATCGGGATCCTGCTCTGGTTTAGTTCCTGTATTTAATGCTTTTGATGATGAATTGTTAGATGGTGTGGGGCCTAGAACCTCTTAACCACACATCTTCCTTGACAGGCTTAACAAACACCCATCCAGAAAGTAGGTCTGACTTTCAATTTATTGTCAGGCAGCAACAGGTTCCAGGCAAAACCATAGGCTGACACCACCCAGGGAAGTGGCAGTATCTAAGGCATACTACCTGATATTCCAACAATTATAGATATGATCATCAGATATTCTTGAGCCTAAAACCCACCTATTCACTTTTGCCAAGACATACCTACCCAAATGTCTGCCAATCATGAATGCTGAAACTCGAATGTCCCCTCACCCCAAGCTCTACTATAACAAAAACCCTACCCCAACTGGATTTGGAGTTCTCTGATTGTACCACTTCATGGGACACAGGAAGGATCCAAGCTTGATCTTGAATGTTGCATAAAGACTCCTTGATTTGCTTATGGATTTAGTCCCCAGGGTGGTCTTCAGAGATTCCCACAATCTGGGCATAACAATGGAACTGTGAGTGAAATAAACCATTTTCTCCTCAAGTTACTTTTTTTGTCCAACTTGCTTCTTCACAGCAATAGTACCTCTAACTAAGACAGTGGAGGTCTGAATGGATAACTTCCAAATTTGCCTTGTATTTTAAATTTCTTTTTGTAACCATTGCAGTGATGGAATTTCTCTATTTATCAGGCTGTTCTCAAACCCCACAGATTGCCTGAGTCTTACTCACTGTGCTTCAATTAAAGGCATGGATCAAACTATCCAGATCAAACTATGGAATGGAAATACTGTTTTAATCCTTGTCCCATTTATGAATGCTTGGACAGCTTCTATTGTTTGGTTATTTAAATGTCACTTTGATCAAGGTTGTACATATAGCCTAGGCTACAAATATGACAAATTTTCCTGTAATATCACAGCTATGTCCCAGCATGGGCATCCCTGGAACTTCCTTAGTGTTCTTCCCTAGACCATCCTGGATGATGTTTCCAAGACCTTCCTGGATGATGCCCCCATCTCTAGTGCTTGGAACTCACTATGCTTCTCAGTGCTCTCCATGAGTGACCTGAAAGCCTTTGCAATATCGGGGTCATTTTTACTGCAGTACTTGCATATCTTTCCATATGTCCATTCATCTCATTGAAATTTTACTGTCTGAAGATCCCATATTGATATATGGATCTTCCGGAAAAAGCAGATATGAAGGTCATGGACAGGCAGTGAAACCAAAGACACATGGGAAGAAGGGACAGAGGAAGTAGAGACTGCAATGAATTTGTACACAGCTAGGGAGTCAGTATTCATGGTAGCATTCATTTGCATTGTGGCCTGATGTGCTCATCTCTCTTGGAATTCAATCAAACTTTTCAAGTTTACAGTACCTCCTGTGCAAGAGAAACTCTTCACTACATCATCTGCATGAGTGTCTGCTCCCTGGAGCAGCACGCTACAGGCTGGAACAGACAATGGGAAGAGGGAAAAGGTAGTTTCCCTGAATAATTGCAGTGTTTAGTGATGGTGCAGGAACTGAAATTCAAAGGCTTCCCTTTGGATTTCCAAAGGTCCCAACTCCCATTAAGAGCTACTTAGTGTCTCTTCCTATGGGGACAGTGAAAGATGACTACAAAAGGGATGAATGGTAGATAGAATCTGTTCCCTGCAGTTCCCAAGATGAATAGACTGGAATGGATGGGACTTAGGCACTTGGTTTGAGGCAAGAATTACAACTGTGTTCCTGAAGTTGAGTCAATGAATGTCTGGCAAATTTACTCTAATTTGAAAGATGGCCTCTGCCATAGATTCCTCTCTCCTCCCTCCCAGATAACAAGGGCAAGCACACTGTGTACCTTCTACCTTGTTTCAGCCAAAGGGGAGCAATAGGTCCTGGGCTTAGTTTGCGGCTTCAGGTTAGGATGGGCCTCATGGGCATGTGTTTACTGTCTGTTGTTGGTGTCTCATTAGTCAAGTCTCTCTCTCCTATGGCCCTCAAACCTGTCCTAGTGCAGTGCCTGGGCATCTACGTGGATTTCTAGTGTCATCTGCTCAGGCTGTTTTGGATCAAGGCTAAGGAACAGAAAGTCAGGGTGCTAGATCCTGTAGTTGTAGCCTCAGCCTTTTGATTGGCCAATGTGAACAGCAGCCACTGGGGGATTGCTGGAAGAGCTAGAGTAGTGCAGGGCCATTCTTTTCACGACTCCAGATAACCTTGTCATGTAGAGCAAACTCTGTGTACAGCAGTGATGCTTGGGCAGCTGTAGACACATAGCACTCTGCAGTGTAACTTAGACATAGTGCACATTAAATGATCTGGGAGAAGGCTTCCCTAGGGCTGGAACAGGACTCTTTGCTTCTGGAATCTGTTGTGTTCTTATTGCTTCTCTTTGATCATTCCTCCTACTCTGTGACCTTTCTGACAATGCTCAAGAGGATGTTTGACCAGATCTTCCAGGAGGATTTCTCTGAGGATAAGAATGTGTTATTCGTTGTGGAATACCTATAACAGTGGCCACCATTCATCCTCCTCATTCCAAAGGTGAGGCTGAAGATTCTCCACTCCTGCACTCCCAGGTCCATGCCTTAGTACCCGCCTCCCCCATCAGCATCCTAGAAATGTGCCTTTGGTGACCTTTGAATTCTCCCCTCTTGATTATGGTCAGTTCACTGGATCATGATATTTGGGTCAGATGCTGGTGATCAATGCTTCCCCTTGGAACGCTGAAAAGGCTGAGGTACTACTGAGAC
>NW_023277432.1:154045-177817 GCF_003668045.3 Cricetulus griseus | reverse complement strand
AAGACTGATGGGGTATGGTGAATGACTATCTCTATCACAGTTTTCCTGAATGCATTAATTCTTTCCAAGGAATGAAAAAAGACAACATTGACAGGTTTACTTTTTATGGAGGATTGCTTGAAATACTAAGTATTCAATTTCTAATTAGAGAACTATCTTAAGCGGATGTGTGCATCCTGGTTAACACAGATGAGTCAGCTCTGAGGTTTACAAAACAGTACTCAGTGACTAATATTTTACGCAGGACAAAGTTCTACAGTGTCTTGTTACTGGCATTCTTTCTATAAGGAAAGTGCCTACTCCATTTCAAAGTTATTATATCTAAGTGTTTTTCCACATATATTTAGCAATCTAACACATCAATTATTGGTATAATTTTAAAATTCATTATCTTTAAATGCATTACTGCTTTTTCTTTCTATTTTCAATATTCCTGGGTTTAAGAATTTCGTTCATTTTTTTTCTCAAGTGCTATTTATTTATATCACTTTAGAGCAGTTATTCTCAATTTGTGTATCTGAGCTTCTTTGGGGGAAATCAAATCAATGACCCTATCACATGACTGGCCTCAGACCATCAGAAAACACAAATATTTATGTTAAAATTCATAAAAGAACAAAAATATACTCATAACATAGCAGTGAAAATGGTTTTAGAATTTGGAGTCATCACATCATTTTATTAAAGTGTCATAATGTTAGGAAGGCTGAGAATCATTGGTTTAGTCATTGTCTCCTATATCTCAGGCTTGTGTTGACTATACAATTTGGAATTTCTTTAAACATTTAATCCTGTCTCTGCTACTCATTGCTGGAAAGACAATCCTGTCACTCCTTCCTTATCTGGCCCTTGACTGGTCTGAAGGAAGGAAAAAATAGGCCAGTGAATGAGTATCCTCCAACTTCTCCAGATTTTCCGATGCATTTACAAATGAAGAGGGACTTGTATAAGAACTGAGTTCACTGACCAATTGTAAACCAGGTTTAGTCACACAGAGGAAGACTTGAGCAAGAAAGAGGCAAATTGTTTTCTGTTATGACAGTAGTTGTCTATAAAAGTGAGTAGTGAGTTAATTAATTTTAGACAATCAATATGTGTTCTGACTGGACATTTCTTGGATCCACCAGGCAAGCAAGAAGTTGTGTAAGGAACAGAACACATAGGTTGGCTAGATGTCTGAGATTTTAAGATCTTTGACTGGTCGTCCAAAGTTCCTGTGTTCAATTCCCAGCAATCATATGTTGGCTCACAACCATATATATTGATATGTTCTGCCCTCCTGTGGCCTGCAGGTATGTGTTCAGGCAGAAAACTGCACGCATAGTCAATAAATAAACCTACAAAATAAGAAGTAAGGCAGAGGCAGGTGGATCTCTGTGAGTTCGAGACCAGCCTAGTCTACAAGACCATGTTCCAGGACAGCCTCAAAAGCCTGACAGAGGCCATGTCTCAACACACACACACACACACACACACACACACACACACACACATACACACACACACACACACACACACGAAGTTGAAATTATAATGAAAGGAACTGAACTTATCATTAAATCAAATTATTCTCATTACAGTTGTTCAAGCAAAGAAGAAGAACTGGATAAAATGGTGTGGCACTTCCTAAAATGATTGTGTTTTCCAGGTTTAAGAGGTATGTCAGGAAGACATCGTGTGGGTAGTACTTGGCATTCTTTAAAACAAATCCAACTCTCTGGATCCCATGTACATAAAGACTGTTTCAACTTTCTGAGAGATAATATGTATTACATGTACATTATTCTCAGCATATCTTTTCTGTCTCCAAGCCCCTCCCGCATAGGCATTTTACTGTGTTCTAATACATGGCCTTTTTCCTAATTCCCCCAAGCTGTCAACCTGACATTGCCTAGAGAGATGCGAGGAAACATCAATTGAGGTTGTAGCTAGATCAGAATATCTGACTGCTGTGTCTGAGAGAGGTTGTGTTGATTAAGATTGATGTTAGAAATCTCTTCCTTTGAGTTGGCCATATCTCTAAACAAGTAGGCCTGGGATGGATGAGAGGCTAAGCTTAGCATTGGACAGTGAGAAAGCAAGAGGTATAGCTAGGAAGCAATGTATCCTCATGTTTTACCTGTATTAGCTTGAGTATCTAGCCTAAGTTCCTACAAGACTGGACAGTGACATAGGGACATCAACCAAATAAAATTGTTCACTACCTGAATTGCTTTTGATTAAAGAATTTAATCAGAGCAACAAAGAAGAAAATAGAACATAATATGTGACATCAAATGTGCTTTTCTGGCTGTTATTTTGCTATCTGGACCAGGGATGCCACTGATTCATGGCAACATTCTTCTCAGCTTCTGAATGCTGGGGTTATGTTTCATGTAGTACTATCAACCATAAAAGTATATGTTAGGCCAGCAGAGCTATGTTTACTGCTTCTTGAAGAATTAGAATTCAAAGTGATTTGGCCAATGAGAGCTATATAACAGAGTCTGCAGAGACTTAGGTCATTAGGGTATATGTACTGTGTGATTCACAGAAGTGGGGGATAATTTGGGGTATTTAAAAAATACCTAACAAATGTGGAGTAATGGTAACTAAATTTAAGGCTTCTTAGGATTGCAAAAAGAGCTTAGTCAGCTTACTCAACACCATCTGAGCTACTGTGAATCATAGATGTTAAGTGATGGATCCTTGAAAATGGAATTTTAAATAAAAATGATTTAATGTTGGTATTTGTAAGTTGTAGCTATGGAGTTTCACAGAAGGAGGGATTCCCTCCTGGCATCATGAGGAATCTTCACACTAGAGGGATTATTCGCTAATACATATATTCTATATTTTTATTAAAGTTTAAGGTTTTCCCAGGTACCTGCCTATGCTAATGAGTGGCATTACAAGGTGTATAGATCTTAAGTTGCCAAGTAGAAACTGGTTTTGAAGGCAGGAAATTGACCACCACCACCAAATCCCCTTTAATGTTGCCCAAATATCACAGACTGCACCTAACACAACAATCCTCCACACATTACCCCTGGTTCCATCACTGTTATAAAACTTTGGAAGAATACCTGCACTTTACCACAGGGTAGGCTTGAACTAAAAGCCCACACAAGGCACTGCACACCACACAATAACACTCCTTAAAAATCCTGCCCAGCAACATCAAGATGCACTCACCACTCTGGACTCTATACTAGTTCTCCCACACAGTAGCATCTGTATTGGAGGGCAAAGAAGTCGCAGGACCCAATTGCTGACAATGCCCACCACCCAGTAACACTGCTTTAATCCTGCTGAGCATCCACAGAATGAACTCACTACCTGGGACTCTACATTTGTTCTCCCAGACCACAGAATCTGTATTGGAGGCCAGAGTGTTCTTCAGGACACAAAGGCATACCCCGCCGATCCCCTAGTAAACCCCTTTTATCCTGTTAAACAACCTGAAACTGTAACCACACCCTTGAGATCCCTATGTCCTATTTTTAGAAATGTTTATCGGTTTCAGAGACCAAGCAGTTTCAAGGAACCACAAGTAATACAGTCTCTAAAGAACACCAAGGAGGACCAGGCAGAAAATCCTTCCCGTGGATACAAACTAGGTTCCCAACACCATAAAAAACCAAGGAACCTCTGCAGCTTAGAAATTCCATTTGTTCAACAAAAATATTTCTCTGAATTAAGACAATGTGGCTGGTGGTAGAGGAAATTTATAGCATTCTAATCAAGTATGTCTGAAGGATGAACCTCATTTCCTCAATTCTACCAATTCTAAGCTAACTATAGAGCTGATCACACAAAACTGAATGTGTAATGCAACTTTGAGATTTTCTGCAAACCAGGCCTTCAATTTTTTAATGTTTTCCTCATGAACACCAAAAGCAATGTCTGTGTGTTTACACATGACAATGATGTTTTAAATGCCCCATCTCCCATAGCCAGGCCTAAAAAACTTCCCTGTCCCCAGTGAATGAACACTCAAGAGAGGCTGACTGGAGAAGGGTCGCTGATGGGGAAGTAGTTCTGTATATGTTTATCTTATTCATTGTTGAATAAAGTTCTATTTGGCCAATGAAACTGCAAGTTAGACAGGACTAAGAGTCAAAGAGGATTCTGGGAAATGTAGTAGAAAAGTGGTTATCCAGGCAGGAAGTGACATATCAAAGAGGCTCATATTTAAGCAAAGAGAAACAGGAAGTGTCCCTTTTCCCCTCAGCACCATGTGAGCCACCAGCAAGAGAGGATGCCAGTGGAAGGCATCCTCTATGAGATAAGTCTTATAAAATATATAGATTTAGGATAATTGAGACTGAGCTAGCAGAGGAAAATCCTAGTCATTGGCCAAGCAGCATTGTACCTAATACAAGTCTCTCTGTGCATTAATTGGGGCCCCAACTCAGGTAGGCCGCCGGCATAGAGTGCACACGTGGTGCTGGGGCTCGGTGGCTTTTGTCAGAAGGATTTATCATAACAAGTCACTGCCAAGGGGAAAACAAGGACACACAGAACGAGGCTCATAATACATTCAATGCCTAACAGTTCAGCTAACATGCACTCACCATGGATGGATTATGGTAACCCACATGGCTACTTATAGTGGCATTATAGGAGAACTCTAGGAAAAAAAAAACAGAATCTACCTCCCACTGGTGCTGCTGATTGCTAGGCTTGCCCAGAGTACCAAAAGAGCTAGCATTACCCAGATGTGCATTTAGACAATAGCAACTCCCCTACTACATGAGTGGTGATCAGATGAATAAGGCAACACAAGCTTTCAAACTGATGTACTTCCAACCTCGGGGCTGACAGGGCTGTAGACTGGGAAATTTGTATCTTATTACAATCTCTTCCAGTCCTGACTGGCAGGAAATATATTCTAAATGACCTGGAATCAATAGGAAAAAGAAACAAATGAGAGATTAGGACAGTGATGCATTTAATGAAAATAAAATTTTGAAAGTGAAACAAATAATTGTTTTTAAAAAGATAAATATAATTTAAAAACCACAAGGCTATGCATTCTTTAAGAAGAAGAAAACAGGGGGTGGAGAGATGGTTCAGAGGTTAAGAGCACTGGCTGTTCTTCCAGAGGTCCTGAGTTCAATTCCCAGGAACCACATGGTGGCTCACAACCATCCCTTATGAGATCTGTCGCCCTCTTCTGGTGTGCAGATATACTTGGAAGCAGAATGTTGTAAAAATAATAAATAAATAAAATCTTTAAAAAAAGAGGAGTAGGACACTGAAAGTCTTTCTTAAAAAAACGAAGAAGACAGACAGGTGTTCCTGGTGCATGACTTTAATCCTAGCACTCAGGAGTGAGAGATAGGTGGATCTCTGTGAGTTTGAGGCCAACAAGGTCCACTGCATGAGTTTCAGGACAGCCTGGAAAAGCTATAGAGAAAACCTGTCTCAAGAGTCCAAAAGAAAAAAAAAGGGAGAAAACAATTCCCTGGTAGAGGAAATGGAATGAATAATATGTTGTTTTCCCATGCCACTATGTGCAAGGTTAGCTGCTAAGATCTGTGACACAACACACACAGGTAAGGCTTATGGATATAATCATGAAAAGCAATATTAGATAGAAGAGCTTCGTTGTTGGAAAATCAATTTTCACTTGCTGGAGCCAACCTTCCCAAATTGTATACCCAAATCTGGTCCACATTCACTCACATTACATGGATCAAAACATGCTGGGAAATTACAAAATCAGTTATTCTGTCACAATCAGTTTCTATTTCATAATGGCCACCCAAGCAGTTGTTTGTCTACCCTGTTTCCCTCTACAACCTATACAATAAACTATTCCTCCTATTCTACTCTGCAGGTAGAAGTCATGCTCCACACACAAATCCTTTTCCTGTTATTGAAACAGACAGCTGACTACATAACTCAAAATTGTAATTTGAAAACTGACTGGTGGTTTAGTTTTTAAAGAAATATGTTTTTGGCTTAATCACAAGGACAAGGCCATTGTCCTGGGTATGGCTCAATGAATTGGGATGAAAGCTGCCTGACACAACATAAGAAAGTTTGTCTTAGAAATATTTTCTACAAGGCTATAGGTACTGCTCTTTTAGTATTAATATTGCTTTTCCGGGATCAATCATTCTAAACCATTAAATGTTTAATAAATACAAATGTTTTTATTAACACCTTGTATCTAGTGGTGGTTAATGTTAAAAGTGGAGTATGACAAACATTTTGCATTCCACATAAGCTGTTGTAAGTTAATAAAAGCAGTACTTGAAAGAAAGATGCCATGTGCCAAGATTCAAGCAGAGGGGTTTATTTATTAGGGAAAGGGATCATTAAAAAGGAGGCGGAGATCAGCCTTCATGTACAGGAACAGTAGGAGAGAGGAAAGAGGGGCAGAGACAGACATACATACTGACAGGGAGAGGAACATTCACAGAGAGGGAGACCAAGAGAGAGAAGGGGATTTGAGTTTGACAGGGCCCTTTTAAAAGGGAAAATAGTGAGTATACACAGGTGGCACTCTTAGTGGCTGCAGCTGAGGGCATATCATATCAGAATCCAAAGGAAATTCCAGTACAGATGGCTGAATACTAACATCTGTCATCCTTAAGTCTCCTTTAGCTTTGGACTGAGGTTACGCTTTGGAAAATTTAAATAGGTATAGGAGAATGCAAGTCTAAACATTTGGGTTATGGAGATTTACAGAGCAAATCTATCGTGTAGATTATACATTATGATCTAAATATAAATGTATCATAATACATAAGTTAAGAAATAGAGTATAATGAATGCTGTAAAAGATACATTTACGACATGACGGTACTACAATCCTCACCCATAAAACACAAATAAAAAAATAGGAAATATACCTATGCCCACTGTGAATGATGTTCTTAAATGAATATCTATTGTGAGCTGTTCTATTGTCAGAATAAAGCTTTCTTTTCTCTGGGGAAGTTCCCTCAGAGGAAGGCCACATCTGCTCCATGAAGGACCAGAAAGAATTTGTTTTAACTAGTCATGACACTGTTTGTCTCAAGGATATGACATTACTGTACAGAATTTCATTTTTAAGCTTTATTTCATGTATATGTTCATTTACCCACATTTGCACATGTGCAGTACTTGCAGCGTAGAGAAGAGGGAATCAGATGCCTTGTAACTGAACTTACAAAAGATGATTAGCAACCATGGTTTCTAGCAATACAACCTGTGTAAGATGCAACAAAACCGGGTGTTCTTAATTGCTAAGCTCATTGTCTGGCCATATTTTTACATAACACTTATTTTTATACATTTTAAATATATTGTATCACTTTTCCCATTCCTTCCCAATTTATTCCCATGTTAAATCTTTTAACTAGTTGTGAATAAAGTATTCACAAATATATGAATAAAGTCTACTGTGTCCATTTCTGTTGGTTGTGTGCTATGGTATCAAATTTGAAAATGCAGATTTGGATAGAAAATAGGGAGATGATTCCTGCCTGTTACTATTTGGAACAGTGATGTAGAAATAAAGTAATTGATAATCCTTGGGTGCAAACAGGTTTGGATAGAAGGAAACTTATATGCACAGCTAAGTAGTATAACTAAGCCATACATTCAATTTTTTTCTCATCTCTAAAAGCCTCCCCAAAACCTCGGGTCCTGTCTCTCCAGCAAGAGGTTCAGAGAAGTCATAAATATTGCTTCATTAGAGAGATTCTTATCTGGAGGAATCAGTCTTTTCCTACAATGAAATTTGCAGATAATTTAGAATTTCATGTCGTCTACTCTTTCATTAGATATTACTCAAACAGAGTGATATGTCACTTAGAATAACCTTATATCTATGTATCAGGCAGTTACCAGGGATTGCTGGTATGGACTGAGAAGCATTACAGTCCCTGTAGGGACTGAAGGGTATTGTCATTGACAACAACACAAGTTGCCAAAAATTGAAGAGTCGAAGAGTGAAGGGGGCTGACCCATCACAGCTGAGTGGAAACAAAATACAGTATATGCCAGCTTGTCCTCAGTTAAAACCAAAGAACATTCTGTGGCATTTGGTGCTCGAGCAATCAAAACCTATGCTACCTCCCTAAAAATTCTTCCATTGTCCACACCTCTTTGTTAATACCATATGGACAAAGCCACAGAGTGATTTCAATCTCAGGGTCTCACCACAATTTGTATGTCATCTCTAGTCACTGTAGTTGTCCCAACCTGTGGAACAGCAAGTTAGGACATGATATCCAGGGAGGGAAATGGGGACAAGTGACAAGAGAGAATGACTACAAGACAGGATTCTGATCATGTGGCAAATTTTATTTTTTCCAGACTAGCTTATTGTCAGTAGTATGGGATAAAAGGGGGAGGGGGAGAAGAGGTCAAGAGCCAGGTGTTAGTTTAAGCAGGATGTTAGAAAACCATAGAAAGAGGATGCTGGCAGGGTGAAATTTTCATGGGTGGTGGGGAGAGGCAGGGTTACCTAGGTAAGTGGTAAAACCAGGGAGGGTTGCTTAGGTAAGTGGTGGGACGTGGGGAGGTGCTCAGGTAGTGGGCCTGTGGTTGGAATAAATGATTGAAGTCTGGGTCATGTTGTTTCTTCTGGGTGCTCATGCTTCTGGAAGCCATTTATAATCAAAAGACCATTCTATAACCATGTGGCCTGCCAAGCGTTGGCTTGAAAGTTCATGCCAAGCTGTGTGGCTCCCAACAAGTAACCAACATTCGGAGCTCCAAACTGAATGTTTGCAGGTATCAGGGAAGCAGAATATGAGCCCATTCAGACAAGTCAGACTTCACGCCTGAAAGTTCCTAATTTCTCCCTAACAGGAGGTATAAAATCAAGCAGGGGTACATCTCACATGTGGACTTGTGAGCTTCCAATGATGCCTATTATCATATGGGAGATAAATTCACTCTTGTTGTTTTGGTTAGGCAACCATCTTTTAAAGACATTTATTGTCAGCTTCAATCCTGATCAATTCGTTTGTACTATTCCCTTATTTTTTTGAGATTTGGCCTTGGAAATTTCCAAAATCACCAAGTATAAGTTAATTTCTGATGCAGTCAATTACTGTGCTGTGAAAAAGATTCACCACACTGGTTACTTTCCTATGGTATCTATCCATTATGTGTCCTTTCATGCTTTCGAAGAGTACTGTGATGAGAAAAGGCTTTACCACACTGATTGCATTCATAGGGTTTCTCTCCAGAATGTGTCTTTTTATGCATATAAAGGTTACTGTACTGAGCAAAGGCTTTTCCACACTGATTGCATTCATAGGGTTTCTCTCCATTATGTGTCCTTTCATGCATTTGAAGAGTAGTTTGCCGTGAAAAGGCTTTACCACACTGATTACATTCATAGGGTTTCTCTCCAGTATGTGTCCTTTTATGCATTTGAAGATTACTGTGCTGAGCAAAGGCTTTACCACACTGATTACATTCATAAGGTTTCTCCCCAGTATGTGTTCTTTTATGCATTTGAAGAGTACTGTGCTGAGCAAAGGCTTTACCACACTGATTACATTCATAGGGTTTCTCTCCAGTATGTGTTCTTCTATGCATTTGAAGATGACTGTGATGAGAAAAGGCTTTACCACACTGATTACATTCATATGGTTTCTCTCCAGTATGTGTCCTTTTATGACTTTGAAGATGACTGTGCCGAGCAAAGGCTTTCCCACATTGATTACATTCATAGGGTTTCTCTCCAGTATGTGTCCTCTTATGCATTTGAAGAGTACTGTGCTGAGCAAAGGCTTTACCACACTGATTGCATTCATATGGTTTCTCTCCAGTATGTGTCCTTTTATGACTTTGAAGATGACTGTGCCGAGCAAAGGCTTTCCCACATTGATTACATTCATAGGGTTTCTCTCCAGTATGTACGTTTTTATGCATTTGAAGAGTACTGTGATGAGTAAAGGCTTTACCACATTGATTACATTTGTAGGTTTTCTCCCCTCTATGTCTTCTTTGATGAATAAGAAGATAACTGTGATATGCAAAGGCTTTACCACATTGGTTACATTCATATGATTTCTCTCCAGTGTGTTTTGATTCATGACTTTGGAGATAACTGTTATTTTCAAAGGCTTTATCACATTTTGTGTATATAGAAGAATTCTCTCCAGCTTGCATTCTTTCATGCCTGGCAGGAAAAGGGTCATATGTAAGTGCTTTAACATATTCAATACAATGTTGAATATTGTTACCTGTATAAATTAATATTACAATTTATTTCAGTTATAAAGAAGAATCAGTTATTATAGTTTTATCACTGTGCTTACATTCTTCTTTTCCCCTTCTTTAAGGGTTGCATGTATCTTTGAAAATAGCTGTGAATATATAATCCTTTATTACATGGTTCTCAGTTTCAGAACCTTTTTCTACAGGTGATTATTCACTTAATGTGTAGAACTAGAAAAATTCAGAAGTTTATCATCCTTTTTTTGTATTATTAACTTTTCCTTCTCTGTGAGTCAATACATTTGCTAAGGAACTACAACAAACAGAAGTATTTACACAGTCATAGAGTCGTAGGGCTTTTCTCCAGAGTGAGCTTGGTGTATTATCAATAAAGATGGAAAACAAATTCCTGGTACACTTGAATCAAATTCAGCAAGTATGTTCAAAATGGAGACTACTACACGACTTTTAAATATCCTGCAAGAGAGGTATATCATGTTCTACATATCTCTGCTGAAATGGCTTGTATCCTGACTAGTACATGATATTCTTAATAATGTAAAGATTACAAAAAAGAGGCGTCCTCAGTTAATTCATTTTGACTTTCTGTTCCTTATAGATACATGTTATTGTGATTACACATTCCCTACAATAAGTGCCCCTTGACTCTTGACAATAATTGCTCCTGTCACAGCAAGTACATGAGTACAACCAACTTTTCTATGGAGTATTTGCTTAGTGGAAGTTTTGGAGACATCACTATCAATTCAATCTTTTCTATATCTTTAGTAATATAACTAGTATCTAATAAGTGGATTTACAGTACTACAGCATAGCTTTTGTGGTGTAATGATTTAAGTGGCAGTTTCTCTCAATTCCTTGTCTTCTTTCTTAAAATATTGCCTTGCAAATGCAGTTAAACTACCTGAAATTGAGTTCTATGTTCTTGTGAGAATTTAATAATCATCAATGCAAATTAAGCTGTGCTTAAATACACTGCTGTTTCTGTTTCAAACTTCAGGACACATTTCAATTTCTTCAGAGACACATTTCTGTGAGCTTGTAAATGAAAATTACCTGTCATGTGTTTTTGAACTTGCACAATGGTCTTCAATAACATTGTCTTCCCAAGAGTATCCTAAAATATAGGGCAAGAAAATGTATAGAGTATTACTGACAAATAATATAGGCAAATGTGCAAAAAATATGTTACCGTCCTCCATGAGCTTTATAACTTTGATTTAGTTAATACATTCTTTTTCTTTCTCAATGAAATTAAAGAAGAGCACCAATAATCAAGGAACAGTTGTCCTATTATTTTAAAATGGGAAGGAAAATATACTCTTACCTATATCATTGAGGTTCTCATAGGTCTCCAGCATCACATCTTTGTAGAGATTCTTCTGAGAAGTATCCAGCATAGTCCACTCTTCCCAAGTGAAGTCAATATGCACATCTTTATACTTCATGGCATTCTAAAATATCACATACATGTATGCAACTTAAAGCAAAATACTGACCATATTGTAAATGTTTCTGTAGAACCTTATTTTAAAATGTGTTACTTTTATGCTATAGAAAATTTGCTTAATGAAGTAATAATGTGTTGATGTTTTTCTGATGTATTAGTTTAATTTTATGAAGCTGTTCTTCTTTGCCTGAATACAACAGCTGATATTCTGATGAAGAGGTTTTTATCCAATAGTGAGTCAGGAGAAAGGATAGACTGTGGTATCAGGAACAAAGTATACACAGAAGGATAATTTTGGAAGCAAGGAGAAAGGCTCAAGAAAAAGAATAGTACAGGGTCAGCTACCCAGCCACACAACATGTCATAAGTAGGAAGGAAAGTAAGATATACATAAATGGAGAAAGGTAAAAGTCCGGAGGCGAAAGATAAATTGGATCATTTAACTAGAGAAAAACTGGCTAGAAATGAGCCAAGTAAAGGACATGCATTATATAACATGCTACTGTGTATCAATTTGGGACCTGGGAGTTTCCCTCCCCAAAACGTATAAAGCTAAAGAGCTAAAGGAGTAAAACATTTAAGTAAATTTTACCCAACATGATGCTATATTTTAATGTAAGGCCTGAGAATGCTGAAAAATATTTCCTTAATGAATTTCTCCCTACTGTTTACCTTTGAACAGCCAGTACACTAAGTAGCAGGGATAACCTCAGTCAAAATGATTGCCAGAGCACAATCATGTGAATGCTAGCGTTCTAGAAAGGTTTTGTTTTGTTCTTCTCCATCTATTTATGTCTATGCTGTGAGTTTTAGACTTTTCTCCCATGAAATCCTAAGAGGGCATTGACATCTGGGAGAGCATGATGAAGATCCATGTGTGGCTTAGCAATCTAAAGGTTGCTTTGGCAGTAAAAAGGCTAAAAGACAAACAGTTAAATAGCTCCAGATGAAAATGGAATTGAAAGAGGGATTGTTGAAATAAAGGAGTCTATATACTTTATGAATGCCTTAACTTTAAAATAGTAAAAAATATTTGTCAAATGAGAATCAAAACTGCTTTCGACGAGCAATTTTGCTTTTGTTTCTACAGAAAACAAGAGGCTATGTATTTACTCCAGGTTGACATAGATATTGTTATAGCAAGTGAGACCACTTGAAGTTGACAGGCCATGCATATCAACTAAAGTTACTGTTGCTCATCGCAGGAATTAAACTTAATCCAAAATTTTCTCAGTGACCCCTTAAGGATGCCTTCAGCAGGAAACATCTGGAGAACATGACTACCACATTCCCAAATTTTGGTGGGTGGGAGTCTTTTGATTATTTGATGGGTCATGAATAACTTATATTTAGGAAAATATAGGAATCATAACATAAAATGTTAGATTATTGAATCTAATGTAACTTAAAAACAATTAGTAATCTCAACTGTTTTGTATATTAATAGAAATTTATTTTAATTTCTCTTACAACACACTGTAGATATGTTTGTAAGCTTGCTTAAAAAATCTTTGTGTACTTATACAAATTTTTGTATATTGATGCAAATTCAAGTTTTGATGCTAAAAAGTATTGTATTTATGTTTCCATTTATACTTTTTGAATGCAAAAATCAATGGCTAATTTTATTTTAGCTTTTCATACATGAAGATAATTGAGGTTATCTCTGAGGAAAATTTCTATTCCAGTTTCAATTGCAATAAAGTAATGATTTCTAAGTTTCCTGTTTTTCAAACAAAAATGACCTTAACAATAATGGCTACAGTATTACCTATGACCCTAGATACATGAAATTAGTAATCATGACATTGTGCTACTACTACAGTAAAATATTAATGGAGGAGCCCATCCTATTGGATGCTTCTATAATTTTTCACTGGAAATATTTTGTGACATGTGTATTTCCAATTCTTACTGAAAAAAATCTCAACTTCACAGGCTGTTTTGGATTTCTTGTTTATGATCTGAACTCGTTCAATGAACTGCTTGTTAACATATTTGTGTATGTTAATTACAGTTCTACTACCCTCTTCAAAGACAGCAGAATTTGCAAGTCAAACCAGAATTTTGAAGAGTATGTGTCTGCTAATTTATATTATTGTTGATAACATTGATTATAGAGGGTATATAAATAACATTCATAGATCTATATGATAGTTTTGAATAATGTTGCATGTTTATATAATTTTCCTGAAGTTAGACACTGCATTAAAAATTACCCACTCAGTTGATGTACATAGAAGGGTTAAGTAACTCTTACCCCTTAATTTTATGTCTTAAACATTTATTTATATATCTTTGTGTATGCATGCACATGCGTGCATGTGTGTGTGTGTGTGTGTGTGTGTGTGTGTGTGTGTGTGTGAGTGTCCGTCCTCAGGAGTCAATTTGCTTTCACCCCCCAACATAGGTCCTAAACATTCAAAGTAAGGTAGGAAGACCTGGGAGCAACTACCTTCATCCATTCAGCCATTTTACTCACTTTTTAATATTAGCTAGCTAAACGGTTAAATTTAACAGGATAGAAGTCACAGATCACACCATTGGTTCTCACACCGTGGGTTGAAACTCTTTGCAAACGTCTATATCTAAAAATATTTTCATTACAATTCATAGCACTGCCTAAATTACAGTAATTTAGTAGCAATAGAAATAATTTGATGGTTAGGCATCATTACAACATTAAGGTTTACAACCATTTTTCTAAGAAAATTCCCATCAATTTATCCTTACTTTCCATTGTTAAACCAAAACTCCTTCAGTTTGATCCCTCTTTTAATTATATATACTGATAAATTTTCCAATTTATTCCACCTAGTTGTGACCCCACGTTAGCTTATGTCTTGCATCCACCTGCTATCGCGGATGGCTAGGAAAGACAGCTGGAAGCGTCTGCACAGAGATATTATAGGGTAGCATAAGGGGAGTGTCTAGGGGTAAGCACAGGCTCAGGATTTGTGTCTCCAGGGTTGGAGGGTTTGCCCTGTGTTGACTGGTCAACTGGTTGTTATGGCCCGTAGGCCCTTCCAGGGTAGTTTCTATGCTCTGTGCATCATTGCTGTGCATTTGTCCATGAAGCACACCCAGAGCTGTAAAGTATAGCACCACCAGCTATATTCTGATTGGTTCCTTGCCACGAGGCAGGAGCCTAACCTTCTAGTGACCAAGGCAAGGTTAGACAAGTGTGTGTTTAGCTGTTATGGATGCTGAAATGGGGAGCTGGTCCCTTCACCTTCAATGCTCAGCCTGAATCTAGTGGCCAGAAGGGCCCTACAGCTCTTATGACTCCCAAGTCACCTAGGGGTCTGATTTGCTAATAAGGCCTGATTGACTAGCGCACCTTGAATAGGGTGTCAGTGTGCTTAAAGAAAAAGAACAACGGTTCCTGATCCTGACTTCCACCCCAGAAGAAAACAGTCTTCAAAACTCCCATAACATAAACTCATAATGACCTGAACCTATTCTGCTTTGGATCATCTTGCTACTGTATTTCTTCAAAACAGAAAGAATCCATTGTCTAGACCTCTCCAAAAATGAGGGTGATTTCTTGCTATGGTTATGCAAACTCTCATGTCCTCTTTTGGTTTGAGAAAACCTAGAACCACTGATGCACACATATAAAATAATGTAGAATAATTTGAGGTCCACTTCCTGCCACATGTATCATGGCACAACATGTGGAATCTGCACTATACACCCATCCAACACCATGCACACCTGCAGATCATAAATTCCTTTTCTTCCCTGGAACTCAACGTTCCTTAATAACGCAATTGGAGTGGAAAGTAGCAGAAAGGTAACAGCACTCTGACTATATATTAATGAAGGATGAAAATCATCAACTCAGAATCTATATGACCTATATTTTCTGCCACCTATAATTTCTCCATGTGTGGTGGTATTTTTTATACTTTAACCAATGAAGCTTGACAGGTGGGGGTCTCACACTTCTTTAATCCCAGGAATGGAGAGGTAGAGACAGGGGCATCACCATGAATTTTAATGAGTTACAGATCAGGCTTCAAAGCTACAAAGAGAAAACCTGTCTCAAAAAAATCAAACAAAAACCCCACAGAAAACAAAACCAAATAAAACAGAAAAAAAGCTTACCCAAACACAAGAATGTGGATTTAGGAAATAGTTAGCTATAGAGGCCAGGTAATGGTGGAGCACAACTTTAATCCCAGCCCTTGGGAGTCAGAAGCAGGTGGATCTCTGTGATTTCCATGCCTTTCTGTTCTAAACCAGATTTATCCATTCTAAAAGACCAACAGAGCCAGGTGGTCGTGGCTCAAACCTTTATTCCCTTTATTGGGACTTGGAGATCGGAGTAACACGACTGGGTGGAGATAGAAAGATACGGCTGGAGGCAACAGAAGCTCATTGTATTCAGACTGCAGATTTCTAGGTACAGAATAGCCCCATTGGTCTCAGGATTCAGAAGAGGTAAGAATGAAGGCTGGATGCTCTCCTCCTCTGAACTTTCACCATTAACCCCTCTATCTGACTCCAGGTTTTCATAATTAAGATGAATTAGAATTAGCTCTACAGTCTCCAGTGTACTCTAATGTGTCATAGCACAACTGTGGTGTAAAATAGTAAAATGAATGTTAACAGAATTGATGGTATTAAGATTTACCAATTTACCAAGTTTATTAATGTATTTTGCATATGTTTGTGCATGAGACAGAAAGTTTTCAACATATATACATGATATGGAATGTAAATAACAGTGAGTCACTTGAGTGTCGATATCTGAATTCTGGTCATCACCCAAAAGAAAATGAGCTGACCCACCTGCCAACATCCACAATATGTTGTATTAGATAAGCCAAAACTCTTGCACAGATTAGCAGCAAGAAGAACAACGAAACCTAAATAAAAAAGAAGTAACTAATTGATTCTTGGGAAAATGATTCATTGTAGTTTAGATGTTGTATATGGTAAATTTACAGTATAAAATGAATAAATTCCAATGACAATGCACAGCCATGTATAACAAAATACTGCTTACAAAGCTACACACAAAAAAAATAAAAAAAAACTTTTAAAATGTACATTCACATTGGAAATACTCAGAATGTTCAATGGGATTATAAAAGTATAGTAGACAGATCGATATAATATGATTTTTATACTTAAAACAAAGCTATAACATTCAAAATGTGTACAACATTTGTAAAAGCATAAAGAGGATATAAAGAAAAAGCCAAGAACAGAGGCCAGAAAATACAGCCAATCATCTATTAATCAAAGGAAAAAATGTAGCTTAACCAGGGAAAGTGTGATCATTGACAGTGTTATCCAACTATTTATGAATTTTTTGTATAGAGATTAAATAAACACAGACTTCAAAAATCCGGTTAAAGGAACCAAATGACCATTAAATTGTTGTCTCTGACACTTTAGCTACAAAAGTCAGAAGTCCCATGCTCTAGAGCTCACTCTAAAAAAGGATGAGATTTCTTGCTATGGTTCTGCAACCTGTGTTCCTCCTAATATTTCAGGTAAACCCAGCCCCACTGACCCAATACCAAACAACATGGAAGAATAATTTAAAATCTGCTTTCTGCCACATGGATTATGGCCCAAGATGTGGATCCTGCCCTAACACCGTGACAAACACCCTGCACTCCTGAGATATCTATCTCTGTAGACCAGAAACAACTTTTGTCCCCTAGCACTGAATCACACTACTGTAGCTGGTTGTAGCAAAAAGTTAAATAAATTCTAATCATGTATTATTGAAAGCCAATCCATTATCACCATCTTTCTACCATTTTCTAAATTATTTGTAATATTTGTACGACAAAACTGAAAGTGTAATACAATACTCAGAAATTCTAGAAACCAGACTCTGTTTTCCAATCAGTGTTCTCACTGCACACCAAGTGCATTGACTGTGTGTGCACACTAGACAATGATACAAAAAGCATCATATCTTTCCATACTAGTGCTGCAGGTCTCCAGCTATCCAAAAATCCTTATACAGGGAGGCTTAGTGGAGATGAGCAATAGCCCAGGTCGCAGTATAGACTAGAGAACCACTGTCTGTCTCATGATCCATACAAATTCCAAAAGAAATGACAGCTCAGCAGACCTGCTCTGGACGCCCCCACACACACACACACACGATGGTATATCTGGACACACACACACACACACACACACACACACACACACACACACACGATGGTTATCTTTTGTTCTTCCTTACATCTCCCTAGATTAGAATTAGAGGAGAACCTGGAAAGAAACTGCAACCTACTTGCCACAAGTACTCCTGATTGCTAAGCCTTCCCAAAGTCCCTCAGCTGCTAGGACCACCCAGGTGGGCCTAGAATATTAGCAGTCCCCCTACAAGGTGATGAGAGATCAAATGACACAGATACAACTGTCCTTCCAGCTCTGCACTTCCATCCAAGAAGAAATGGGCCTAGTGAAGCGTGAAAAACAATGCCATTTACAGCATGCACAAAATTGACTCTAAATGGATCTTACACCTAAGTGTGAAATGTGAAGTGCATAACTTAAAGAAGACACTAGGGTTATTAGACCTCTCCAAGTTTAGCAACTTGACTTCCGCATGCACCAAAAGGACATTGGTGATGAATATAAAGTTATTTTTACACAAAACTCCCTGATTGTAATGCTTTCTGCCGATGCTGCCCACAGAGTGAAGTATTCATCATCCCAGCACCAGGGTCTTTGGATTTGCTAGGATCACATGGGACCTCACAGAACACAGAATGTGGCAGTAGTTTCCCACCCAGCCTCTGGGAGGTCCTGCCACACCATCTCCCATGCCTCTCCATCCTGTACTCCCCATCTTGGGATTCCATCCCCTCAGTCACCATGCTGTTGCTTCTGTTCTTATCCATGCTCCCCTCACAATCCTCTACAGTAGCACTCATAGTGCTGCAATCAATACACTTGTGCCTGTTCTGGAGTAAAACCAAGCCTGCACAATGGCTCCAGGAAATGTCCTGCAAGAATCCCAACTGCTATGCTGGCTGGGCATCCCTGATTGGCTCTTGTTTCATGTGCTACAAGATCACTTCCTTAAGGGTTAGAGTGTGCTTAAAGACACAGCACTGAGGTCGATGGCCCTGACTTCTACTCTAGATCCAGATGTCTGTGCATATGTTGTCTACAGAGCTCTGTAACCTGACACAAAGTAACAATTGATGACCTGCTTCTCAAACCTCTGAGCTGACATAACTTTGTCAAGCAGGATAGAACATATTTGCACAGGGGTGTTACCTAACTGCAAATTTAAAATTCATTGGCTTAAGATAACTTTCCCCAGTGTACAGCCACGCAATATGGTCTGTTTATCCACATTACATGAATTAAAATATTCGGGGAGTAGGGCATGTGTGGCACAAGACTTTAATCCCACCACTCAGGAGGCAGAAGCAGGCAGATCTCTGTGAGTTTGGGACCAGCGAGGTCTACATGTAGAGCTAGTTTTAGGACAGCTTCCAAAGCCACAGGGAAACCCTGTCTCCACAAAATAAAAACATTCTAGGAAATTACAAAATCATTCCCACTACCATAATCAGGTCTGCTTCCATAATGGTGACTACAGCAGCTGGTTGCCTATCCTGAATCCTACTACAGTGTAAACTATTCCTCCTACATTGTACTGAAGGCAGAAGCAATGCTCCCCCATGGGAACCCTTTTCCTGAGACTGCATTGAATATTTGACTGCATGACTTAAATGGACAATTTGAAATCTATGAGTTGGTGAGTGATTTAAGAATTTTGAAGGTGTAGTACAGAAGACAGGAAGGCCGTTGCCCTCGAGAGCAACAGACTGGAATCAAAGCCACCTGAGACACAAAACAGAGCTTGCTTTGAGAAAAAAATTGTAACAGAATGGAAATGCAGCTGCTCTAGCATTAATACATCTTACAAGGGAAAAATCACTTCACACACTTAGGAGACTAATAAAAAATGCATTTAATGACATAATGCATCCATCTTCAGCTACTGCTCCAGAGGAGCCATTCTAGACACATTTTTCATCTCATATATTCTGTCAACTTTAAGTACATTTTAGCTTCATACTCCAGGTAACACTTTGAACAAATTAAATAGAGGAGACAGCATGTATAGCTACTTGGGCAGATGGGAGACTTACAAGGCAAAAATATTCCCAGAATATTTTAAGTACACCAGAGACCTGAAACAGCAGAATCTTCTTCACTGACCAGAACCTGAGGTGAAGGTGGTGGGGGATGAGAAAGATAGGCAATGTAAAAGGTTTAAAAGTTTAAAGCAGGGATAAGGAGGTCTTGAGCAGGATATGTCACATGTCAAGTAAGCTTCTTTAGAAGCATATCATATTTAGAAGCATATCATGCTTCTTTAGAAGCATATCATATTTCGAGGGGGAAAAGGGAAGAAAATGGGAGCTTTCTGTTAAGTCAGTAGAAACTACCATGTAATGGGACAAACTCAGGCAGGAACCTAACTAAACAATGCTGAACAAGGGAAACACAGAATATCTCAATATCACTGCTGACTAAGCCCACAGTGGCCTTGGATCAAAAACCATAGCTCCAAGTAGTGGGAAGAGTTGGGTTCTCCATATCTGAAGCAACCTCTCCACAATTGCTTTGTTCGAGATCATTACCAGCTCTCACAAGAAAATTCCTAGTTTTAGATAAGCCTCTTTATTTTTTGTTTTTTGAGATAGGGTTTCTCTGTGTCTTTGGAGGCTGTCCTGGAATTAGCTCTTGTAGACCAGTCTGATCTGGAACTCACAGAGATCTGCCTACCTCTTCCTCCCCAGTGCTGCGATTAAAGGCATGGGCCACCACCTCCCGGCAAGGTTCTTTTGTTTTTAATTGTCAGTACATCAGAACCTTAGGGAAAACACCCAAGGCCTAGGCCACAGACTGTTACTAGCTATCTCAAGAATGTTCCTCCTCCCTGACTTAGGGCCTAAATAAAATCCTTGGTAACACAAAGTTTTTTTTACAAATGCTTAGGAAATAGTAAGTCTCACGAAGTAGAATTTAGCTGAGGGAGGACTGCCTCAAAAATCATGCCTGTTAGAGATTAGGATGCTAGGATATACATTTGTTCACCAGGAATGTCTAGACTTTAGACTCCAAACCATTACAAATGAGCCACCCCTGATTTTCAACCAGCCACTGGACCCATCAACACATCAAAGTACAGCCCTGTTATAGGCTACTCAAGGAGGCATTAGAGGGTCACAAGGAACCTTAAGGCATGGTGTGCTATAATGTTCCAGTTTCCTTCTTGAGTAAAGCATAGTTCTGCCAGATGGACAATAGGACACCAAGACAACTATTTGAAAATTAAACATTATTGTATTTAGGAATTCCCTGATCAAACAAGGCTTTCTTTTTCTTTTCTTTCCTCTTCCTTCCTTCCTCCCTTCCTTCCTTCCTTTCTCTCTTTCTTTCTTGCTTTCTTTCTTCCTTTTTTTCTTTTCTTTCCTTCCTTCCTTCTTTCCTTTCTTTCTTTCATTCTTTCTTGCTTTCTTTTTTTCCTTTCTTTTTTTGAGACAGTGCAACAGCTCTGGGTTTGGCATGGTGCTGGTCACTGGGGACACGAATTTTATCCCACTTTTTTTCTTTGGGGTTTTTGAGAGAGGGTTTCTCTGTATAGCTTTGGAACCTGTCCTGGTACTCACTCTGTAATCCAGAGATCCTACTGGCTCTGCCTCCCGAGTGTGGGATTAAAGGCGTGTGCGACCAAAGCCCAGCTTTTCAGCTTTTTTAAATAGAAAAACTCACATTTTGCTGGGCGTTGGTGGCACACGCCTTTAATCCCAGCACTCAGGAGGCATAGGCAGGCAGATCTCTGTGAGGTCGAGGCCAGCCTGGTCTCCTGAGCGAGTACCAGAATAGGCTCCAAAGTTACACAGAGAAACCCTGTCTCGAAAAATCAGAAAAAAAAAACCCACATTTCGTCACCCTGTCGCTACCTGTATGAGTGCAGCATGGGGAGGGGGAACCGGATTCCTACCGAGTCTATGCCACGCCCAGGTCCCATGTTTGAAACCAAAGAGAGAACCAAATTATCTTTTAGTTTTTCTTCTGTTCATCGTTTTGAGAAATTTTTAAATGTAAATCTGCTGGTTTTTCTTTTCAGGTCCGTGTAGACAGACCCGGGTTTTTCCGATACATTTCAATCCTCAGTTTCCCCATACAGTGAGGGGTGGGGAGGCTACAACTGGTTTTTCATCTTTTTTCCAGTTTTTTTTAAAGCAGTCACATCTACAACCACCCGTGACATCCCCGCAGGGGATATGCTGAGTCCTGAGTCCGTGAAGTATTCATTGGCGAGCCCCAGAACTGGGGAGTTGCTAGGACCACATGGGACCCCACAGAACACTGAATGCGGCAGGAGGTTCACACACAGCCTGCTGTAGCGCCTGCCAAACCATCTCCCATGCCTCCCCATCCCGTCCTCCCCATCTCGGGGTAGCATCCCAGCACTCACCATGCTGTGGCTTCTGTGCTCATCCATGTTCTCCTCACAATCCCGTACAGTAGCACTCACAGAGCAGCAATCAATCCTCTGGTGCCTCTTCTGCTGTAAAACAAAGCCTGCTACATGGCTCCAGGAAGTGTCCTGCAAGACTTGTGATTGGCGGTTTGGCCTGCTGCCTCTGATTGGCTAGTGATTCTTGAATGACAACAGCACTTCCTTAAGGCTTATAGTGTGCTTAAAGACAGAGCACGGTGGTGGTGGGGTCAGGGCCCTGGACTGGACTCCAGACAGGGAACTTTTAGAGATCTGCAGAGACACGGATTTCAATAGCACTTACCCCTGTCTCCAGTAGATGACCCAGCTCTCCTCCTGCAGTTCACAGGTGAATCCTCTTCTTCCTCCTCCACACAATGTGCTTGCTTGCCCAGACCATTGCAAAATATGGACCTGAGTGATTCTCTTATTCAACAAATGAAGGGTGTCTAGGATAAGGATATTAAAAAATAGATTTTTAGGACACAAATGAAGATTATTCTACAGGGTGGTGGTGGCACACACCGTTAATCCCAGCACTGGGAAAGCAGAGGCAGGTGGTTCTCTGTGAGTTCAACGACAGCATGGTTTACAGAGTGATGGATTTTTTCCCATGACTTTTTTTTATTTTTGTGTGTAGCCCTGCATCACATTCTGTAGACCAGGCAGTCTGAGAACTCAGAAAATCCTATTGCTTCTGATTCCTGAGGGCTGGGATTAAAGATGAGCACCAACACCAAATTGGTAAAGGTGGATTTTATCACCTCCAAAGATCCAGATTAAAAATATGTGTTCCTGTTTTAAAACCTTTAATAATAAAAGGCCTGGAGATCATTAGTGGTGCATGCCTTTAATCCAAACACTCGAGAGGTAGAAGCAGGCAGATCCCTGTGAGTTCGAGGCTAGCTGGTCTACAAAGCAAGTTGCAGGACTGGATCCACATGTACTGAGATATCCTGTCTTAAAAAATCCAGAAAAGAAACATACAAACAAAAAAGCCCCATCTTGTTGAATTTTAGCTATTTCCTGAGGTAGGCAGTTTGACTACCTAGAATAGTCCTCACCACAACCAAGACAGCTATCCTGTTTTGTTATTATTCATATGAAAAAGCAAACTGTCCTGTTCATGTCTTTAATGAATTGTGCAGCAATGTTGATGGGGATTGTGCTGAATCTGTAGACTGCTGTCAGTAGGATGGACTTTTTACTGTGTTCATCCTACTGATCCATGAGCATTGGATATCTTTCCATCTCCTCAAGTCTTCTTCAACTTCTTTCTTCAAATACTTAATGTTTTTATCACACAAGTGTCTCACTTGCTGTTTTAGAGTTACTTGTATATAATTTATATTGTGTGAGGCTGTTGTGAAGGGTTTTGATTCATTCATTTCTTTCTCAGGATGTTTGCCATTTTTATATTGGAGGGCTTTGGATTTCTTTTTTTGTGATACTCTTGTATTCAACAAATGTGCTGAAATTGTTTATCACCTTTAATTCTTTTGCTGAATTTTTAGGGTCACTTATGCTGTACCATATGACCTATATGTAACAATATTTCTAATTCTTCCTTTCCAAATTATATTCCACTGATGTCGTTCAGCTGTATTATTGGTCTATCAAGAACTTCAATACT
>NW_023277432.1:100087-153545 GCF_003668045.3 Cricetulus griseus | reverse complement strand
CAACATATACAATAAACTATTCCCTATTCTGTTTGCAGGTAGCAGTCATGCTCCACACATAAATCCTTTTCTTGTTTTTGAAACAGACAGCTGACTACATGACTCAAAATTGTAATTTGAAAACTGACTGGTGGTTGAGTTTTCACAGAAAAATGTTTTTGGCTTAATCACAAGGACAAGGCCATTGTCCGAGGGGGGGAGGGGGCTCAATGAAGTGGGATGAAGGCTACCTGATACAACATAAGAAAGTTTGTCTTAGAAACATTTTCTACAAGGCTGTAAGTACTGCTTTTCTAGAATTAATATTGCTTTTCACGGATCAATCATTCTAAATCATTAAGTGTTTAATAAATACAAATGTTTTTATTAACACCTTGTATCTAGTGGTGGTTAATGTTATAAGTGGAGTATGACAAAGATTTTGCATTCCACATAAGCTGTTGTAAGTTAATAAAAGCAGTACTTGAAAGAAAGATGCCATGTGCCAAGATTCAAGCAGAGGGGTTTATTTATTAGGAAAGTGATCATAAAAAGGGGAAATGGAGCGGGGAGATCAGCCTTCATGTACAGGAACAGTAGGAGAGAGGAAAGAGGGGCAAAGGCGGACATACATACTGACAGGGAGAGGAACATTCACAGAAGGGAGACCAAGAGAGAGAGGGGGATTGGAGTTTGACAGGTCCCTTTTAAAAGGGAAAATAGTGAGTATACACAGGTGGCACTCTTAGTGGCTGCAGCTGAGGGCATATCATATCAGAATCCCAAGGAAATTCCAGTACAGATGGCTGAATACTAACAACTGTCATCCTTAAGTCTCCTTTAGCTTTGGACTGAGGTTATGCTTTGGAAATTTTAAATAGGTATAGGAGAATGCAAGTCTAAACATTTGGGTTATGGAGATTTACAGAGCAAATCTATCTTGTAGATTATACATTCTGACCTAAATATAAATGACCTAAATATAAATAATACATAAGTTAAGAGATAGAGTATAATGAATGCTGTAAAAGATACATTTACGACATGACAGTACTACAATCCTCACCCATAAAACACAAATAAAAAAATAGGAAACATACTTATGCCCACTGTGAATGATGTTCTTAAATGAATAGCTATTATGAGCTGTTCTATCGTCAGAATAAAGCTTTCTTTTCTCTGGGGAAGTTCCCTCAGAAGAAGGCCACATCTGCTCCATGAAGGACCAGAAAGAATTTGTTTTAACTAGTCATGACACTGTTTGTCTCAAGGATATGACATTACCGTACAAAATTTCATTTTTAAGCTTTATTTCATGTATATGTTCATTTACCCACATTTGCACACGTGCAGTACTTGCAGCATAGAGAAGAGGGAATCAGATGCCTTGTAACTCAACTTACAAAAGATGGGTAGCAACCATGGTTTCTAGCAATACAACCTGTGTAAGATGCAACAAAACCTGGTGTTCTTAATTGCTAAGCTCATTCTCTGGCCATATTTTTACATAACACTTATTTTTATGCATTTTAATATATTGTATCACTTTTCCCATTCCTTCCCAATTTATTCCCTTTTTAAGTCTTTTAACTAGGTGTGAATAAAGTATTCACAAATATATGAATAAAGTCTATTGTGTCCATTTCTGTTGGTTGTGTGCTATGGTATCAAAATTGAAAATGCAGTTTTGGATAGAAAATAGGGAGATGATTCCTGCCGGTTACTATTTGGAAAAGTGATGTAGAATTAAGGTAACTGATAATCCTTGGGTGCAAACAGGTTTGGATAGAAGGAAAGTTATATACACAGCTAAGTAGTATAACTAAGCCATACATTAAATTTTTTTCTCATCTCTAAAAGCCTCCCCAAAACCTTGGGTCATGTCTCTCCAGCAACATGTTCAGAGAAGTCATAAATATTTCTTCAGTAGAGAGATTCTTATCTGGAGGAATCAATCTTTTCCCACAATGAAATTTGCAGATAATTTAGAATTTCATGTTGTCTACTCTTTCACTGGGTATTACTCAATCAGATTGATATAGATGTCACTTAGAATAACCTTATTCCTATGTATCATGCTGGTACCAGGGATTGCTGGTATGGACTGAGGAGCATTACAGTCCCTGTAGGAACTGAAGGGTATTGTCATTGACAACAACACAAGTTGCCAAAAACTGAAGAGTCGAAGAAGTGAAGGGGGCTGACGCATCACAGCTCAGTGGAAACAAAATACAGTATATGCCAGCTTGTCCTCAGTTAAAACCAAAGAACATTCTATGGTATTTGGTGCTTGAGCAATCAAAACCTAAGCTACCTCCCTAAAAATTCTTCCATTCTCCACACCTCTTTGTTAATACCATATGGTCTAAGCCAGAGAGTAATTTTAATCTCAGGGTCTGACCACAATTTGCATGTCATCTCTAGTCACTGTAGTTGTCACAACCTGTGGAACAGCACGTTTGGACATGATATCCAGGGAGGTGAATGGGGACAAGTGATGACAGAGAATGCCTATAAGACAGGATTCTGATCAAGTGGCAAATATTATTTTTTCCAGACTAGCTTATATTCAGTAGTATGGGATAAAAGGGGGAGGGGGGAGAAGAGGTCAAGAGCCAGGTGTTAGTTTAAGCAGGATGTTAGAAAACCATAGAAAGAGGATGTTGGCAGGGTGAAATTTTCATGGGAGGTGGGGAGAGGCAGGGTTACCTACGTAAGTGGTAAAACCAGGGAGGGTTGCTTAGGTAAGTGGTGGGACGTGGGAGGGTTGCTCAAATAGTGGGCCTGTGTTTGGAATAAATGATTGACGTCTGGGTCATGTTGTTTCTTCTGGGTGCTCATGCTTCTGGAAGCCATTAATAATCAAAAGACAGTTCTATAACCATGTGGCTTGCCAAGTATTGGCTTGAAGGTTCATGCCAAGCTGTGTGGCTCCCAACAAGTAACCAACATTTGGAGCTCCAAACTGAATGTTTGCAGGTATCAGGGGAGCAGAATATGAGCCCATTCAGACAAGTCAGACTTCAAGCCTGAAAGTTACTAATTTCTCCTAACAGGAGGTATAAAATCAAGCAGGGGTACATCTCACATGTGGAATTGTGAGCTCCCAATGATGCCTATTATCATATGGGAGATAAACTCACTCTTGTGGTTTTGGTTAGCCAACCATCTTTTAAAGACATTATTGTCAGCTTCCATCCTGATCATTTCTTTTGTACATTTCCATCATTTTTTTGAGATTTGGCGTTGGAAATTTCCATAATCACCAACTATAAGTTAATTTCTGATGCAGTCAATTACTGTGCTGTGAAAAAGATTCACCACACTGGTTACTTTCCTATGGTATCTATCCATTATGTATCCTTTTATGCTTTCGAAGAGTACTGTGCTGAGCAAAGGCTTTACCACACTGATTGCATTCATAGGGTTTCTCTCCAGAATGTGTCCTTTTATGCATTTGAATTGTACTGTGCTGAGAAAAGGCTTTACCACACTGATTACATTCATATGGTTTCTCTCCACTATGTGTCCTTTTATGACTTTGAAGATGACTGTGCTGAGCAAAGGCTTTCCCACACTGATTACATTCATAGGGTTTCTCTCCAGTATGTGTCCTCTTATGCATTTGAAGAGTACTGTGCTGAGCAAAGGCTTTACCACACTGATTGCATTCATATGGTTTCTCTCCAGTATGTGTCCTTTTATGACTTTGAAGATGACTGTGCCGAGCAAAGGCTTTCCCACATTGATTACATTCATAGGGTTTCTCTCCAGTATGTACGTTTTTATGCATTTGAAGAGTACTGTGATGAGTAAAGGCTTTACCACATTGATTACATTTGTAGGTTTTCTCCCCTCTATGTCTTCTTTGATGAATAAGAAGATAACTGTGATATGCAAAGGCTTTACCACATTGGTTACATTCATATGATTTCTCTCCAGTGTGTTTTGATTCATGACTTTGGAGATAACTGTTATTTTCAAAGGCTTTATCACATTTTGTGTATATAGAAGAATTCTCTCCAGCTTGCATTCTTTCATGCCTGGCAGGAAAAGGGTCATATGTAAGTGCTTTAACATATTCAATACAATGTTGAATATTGTTACCTGTATAAATTAATATTACAATTTATTTCAGTTATAAAGAAGAATCAGTTATTATAGTTTTATCACTGTGCTTACATTCTTCTTTTCCCCTTCTTTAAGGGTTGCATGTATCTTTGAAAATAGCTGTGAATATATAATCCTTTATTACATGGTTCTCAGTTTCAGAACCTTTTTCTACAGGTGATTATTCACTTAATGTGTAGAACTAGAAAAATTCAGAAGTTTATCATCCTTTTTTTGTATTATTAACTTTTCCTTCTCTGTGAGTCAATACATTTGCTAAGGAACTACAACAAACAGAAGTATTTACACAGTCATAGAGTCGTAGGGCTTTTCTCCAGAGTGAGCTTGGTGTATTATCAATAAAGATGGAAAACAAATTCCTGGTACACTTGAATCAAATTCAGCAAGTATGTTCAAAATGGAGACTACTACACGACTTTTAAATATCCTGCAAGAGAGGTATATCATGTTCTACATATCTCTGCTGAAATGGCTTGTATCCTGACTAGTACATGATATTCTTAATAATGTAAAGATTACAAAAAAGAGGCGTCCTCAGTTAATTCATTTTGACTTTCTGTTCCTTATAGATACATGTTATTGTGATTACACATTCCCTACAATAAGTGCCCCTTGACTCTTGACAATAATTGCTCCTGTCACAGCAAGTACATGAGTACAACCAACTTTTCTATGGAGTATTTGCTTAGTGGAAGTTTTGGAGACATCACTATCAATTCAATCTTTTCTATATCTTTAGTAATATAACTAGTATCTAATAAGTGGATTTACAGTACTACAGCATAGCTTTTGTGGTGTAATGATTTAAGTGGCAGTTTCTCTCAATTCCTTGTCTTCTTTCTTAAAATATTGCCTTGCAAATGCAGTTAAACTACCTGAAATTGAGTTCTATGTTCTTGTGAGAATTTAATAATCATCAATGCAAATTAAGCTGTGCTTAAATACACTGCTGTTTCTGTTTCAAACTTCAGGACACATTTCAATTTCTTCAGAGACACATTTCTGTGAGCTTGTAAATGAAAATTACCTGTCATGTGTTTTTGAACTTGCACAATGGTCTTCAATAACATTGTCTTCCCAAGAGTATCCTAAAATATAGGGCAAGAAAATGTATAGAGTATTACTGACAAATAATATAGGCAAATGTGCAAAAAATATGTTACCGTCCTCCATGAGCTTTATAACTTTGATTTAGTTAATACATTCTTTTTCTTTCTCAATGAAATTAAAGAAGAGCACCAATAATCAAGGAACAGTTGTCCTATTATTTTAAAATGGGAAGGAAAATATACTCTTACCTATATCATTGAGGTTCTCATAGGTCTCCAGCATCACATCTTTGTAGAGATTCTTCTGAGCAGTATCCAGCATAGTCCACTCTTCCCAAGTGAAGTCAATATGCACATCTTTATACTTCATGGCATTCTAAAATATCACATACATGTATGCAACTTAAAGCAAAATACTGACCATATTGTAAATGTGTGTTTCTGTAGAACCTTATTTTAAAATGTGTTACTTTTATGCTATAGAAAATTTGCTTAATGAAGTAACTATGTGTTATGTTTTTCTGATGTATTAGTTTAATTTTATGAAGCTGTTCTTCTTTGCCTGAATACAACAGCTGATATTCTGATGAAGAGGTTTTTATCCAATAGTGAGTCAGGAGAAAGGATAGACTGTGGTATCAGGAACAAAGTATACACAGAAGGATAATTTTGGAAGCAAGGAGAAAGGCTCAAGAAAAAGAATAGTACAGGGTCAGCTACCCAGCCACACAACATGTCATAAGTAGGAAGGAAAGTAAGATATACATAAATGGAGAAAGGTAAAAGTCCGGAGGCGAAAGATAAATTGGATCATTTAACTAGAGAAAAACTGGCTAGAAATGAGCCAAGTAAAGGACATGCATTATATAACATGCTACTGTGTATCAATTTGGGACCTGGGAGTTTCCCTCCCCAAAACGTATAAAGCTAAAGAGCTAAAGGAGTAAAACATTTAAGTAAATTTTACCCAACATGATGCTATATTTTAATGTAAGGCCTGAGAATGCTGAAAAATATTTCCTTAATGAATTTCTCCCTACTGTTTACCTTTGAACAGCCAGTACACTAAGTAGCAGGGATAACCTCAGTCAAAATGATTGCCAGAGCACAATCATGTGAATGCTAGCGTTCTAGAAAGGTTTTGTTTTGTTCTTCTCCATCTATTTATGTCTATGCTGTGAGTTTTAGACTTTTCTCCCATGAAATCCTAAGAGGGCATTGACATCTGGGAGAGCATGATGAAGATCCATGTGTGGCTTAGCAATCTAAAGGTTGCTTTGGCAGTAAAAAGGCTAAAAGACAAACAGTTAAATAGCTCCAGATGAAAATGGAATTGAAAGAGGGATTGTTGAAATAAAGGAGTCTATATACTTTATGAATGCCTTAACTTTAAAATAGTAAAAAATATTTGTCAAATGAGAATCAAAACTGCTTTCGACGAGCAATTTTGCTTTTGTTTCTACAGAAAACAAGAGGCTATGTATTTACTCCAGGTTGACATAGATATTGTTATAGCAAGTGAGACCACTTGAAGTTGACAGGCCATGCATATCAACTAAAGTTACTGTTGCTCATCGCAGGAATTAAACTTAATCCAAAATTTTCTCAGTGACCCCTTAAGGATGCCTTCAGCAGGAAACATCTGGAGAACATGACTACCACATTCCCAAATTTTGGTGGGTGGGAGTCTTTTGATTATTTGATGGGTCATGAATAACTTATATTTAGGAAAATATAGGAATCATAACATAAAATGTTAGATTATTGAATCTAATGTAACTTAAAAACAATTAGTAATCTCAACTGTTTTGTATATTAATAGAAATTTATTTTAATTTCTCTTACAACACACTGTAGATATGTTTGTAAGCTTGCTTAAAAAATCTTTGTGTACTTATACAAATTTTTGTATATTGATGCAAATTCAAGTTTTGATGCTAAAAAGTATTGTATTTATGTTTCCATTTATACTTTTTGAATGCAAAAATCAATGGCTAATTTTATTTTAGCTTTTCATACATGAAGATAATTGAGGTTATCTCTGAGGAAAATTTCTATTCCAGTTTCAATTGCAATAAAGTAATGATTTCTAAGTTTCCTGTTTTTCAAACAATAATGACCTTAACAATAATGGCTACAGTATTACCTATGACCCTAGATACATGAAATTAGTAATCATGACATTGTGCTACTACTACAGTAAAATATTAATGGAGGAGCCCATCCTATTGGATGCTTCTATAATTTTTCACTGGAAATATTTTGTGACATGTGTATTTCCAATTCTTACTGAAAAAAATCTCAACTTCACAGGCTGTTTTGGATTTCTTGTTTATGATCTGAACTCGTTCAATGAACTGCTTGTTAACATATTTGTGTATGTTAATTACAGTTCTACTACCCTCTTCAAAGACAGCAGAATTTGCAAGTCAAACCAGAATTTTGAAGAGTATGTGTCTGCTAATTTATATTATTGTTGATAACATTGATTATAGAGGGTATATAAATAACATTCATAGATCTATATGATAGTTTTGAATAATGTTGCATGTTTATATAATTTTCCTGAAGTTAGACACTGCATTAAAAATTACCCACTCAGTTGATGTACATAGAAGGGTTAAGTAACTCTTACCCCTTAATTTTATGTCTTAAACATTTATTTATATATCTTTGTGTATGCATGCACATGCGTGCATGTGTGTGTGTGTGTGTGTGTGTGTGTGTGTGTGTGTGTGTGAGTGTCCGTCCTCAGGAGTCAATTTGCTTTCACGCCCCAACATAGGTCCTAAACATTCAAAGTAAGGTAGGAAGACCTGGGAGCAACTACCTTCATCCATTCAGCCATTTTACTCACTTTTTAATATTAGCTAGCTAAACGGTTAAATTTAACAGGATAGAAGTCACAGATCACACCATTGGTTCTCACACCGTGGGTTGAAACTCTTTGCAAACGTCTATATCTAAAAATATTTTCATTACAATTCATAGCACTGCCTAAATTACAGTAATTTAGTAGCAATAGAAATAATTTGATGGTTAGGCATCATTACAACATTAAGGTTTACAACCATTTTTCTAAGAAAATTCCCATCAATTTATCCTTACTTTCCATTGTTAAACCAAAACTCCTTCAGTTTGATCCCTCTTTTAATTATATATACTGATAAATTTTCCAATTTATTCCACCTAGTTGTGACCCCACGTTAGCTTATGTCTTGCATCCACCTGCTATCGCGGATGGCTAGGAAAGACAGCTGGAAGCGTCTGCACAGAGATATTATAGGGTAGCATAAGGGGAGTGTCTAGGGGTAAGCACAGGCTCAGGATTTGTGTCTCCAGGGTTGGAGGGTTTGCCCTGTGTTGACTGGTCAACTGGTTGTTATGGCCCGTAGGCCCTTCCAGGGTAGTTTCTATGCTCTGTGCATCATTGCTGTGCATTTGTCCATGAAGCACACCCAGAGCTGTAAAGTATAGCACCACCAGCTATATTCTGATTGGTTCCTTGCCACGAGGCAGGAGCCTAACCTTCTAGTGACCAAGGCAAGGTTAGACAAGTGTGTGTTTAGCTGTTATGGATGCTGAAATGGGGAGCTGGTCCCTTCACCTTCAATGCTCAGCCTGAATCTAGTGGCCAGAAGGGCCCTACAGCTCTTATGACTCCCAAGTCACCTAGGGGTCTGATTTGCTAATAAGGCCTGATTGACTAGCGCACCTTGAATAGGGTGTCAGTGTGCTTAAAGAAAAAGAACAACGGTTCCTGATCCTGACTTCCACCCCAGAAGAAAACAGTCTTCAAAACTCCCATAACATAAACTCATAATGACCTGAACCTATTCTGCTTTGGATCATCTTGCTACTGTATTTCTTCAAAACAGAAAGAATCCATTGTCTAGACCTCTCCAAAAATGAGGGTGATTTCTTGCTATGGTTATGCAAACTCTCATGTCCTCTTTTGGTTTGAGAAAACCTAGAACCACTGATGCACACATATAAAATAATGTAGAATAATTTGAGGTCCACTTCCTGCCACATGTATCATGGCACAACATGTGGAATCTGCACTATACACCCATCCAACACCATGCACACCTGCAGATCATAAATTCCTTTTCTTCCCTGGAACTCAACGTTCCTTAATAACGCAATTGGAGTGGAAAGTAGCAGAAAGGTAACAGCACTCTGACTATATATTAATGAAGGATGAAAATCATCAACTCAGAATCTATATGACCTATATTTTCTGCCACCTATAATTTCTCCATGTGTGGTGGTATTTTTTATACTTTAACCAATGAAGCTTGACAGGTGGGGGTCTCACACTTCTTTAATCCCAGGAATGGAGAGGTAGAGACAGGGGCATCACCATGAATTTTAATGAGTTACAGATCAGGCTTCAAAGCTACAAAGAGAAAACCTGTCTCAAAAAAATCAAACAAAAACCCCACAGAAAACAAAACCAAATAAAACAGAAAAAAAGCTTACCCAAACACAAGAATGTGGATTTAGGAAATAGTTAGCTATAGAGGCCAGGTAATGGTGGAGCACAACTTTAATCCCAGCCCTTGGGAGTCAGAAGCAGGTGGATCTCTGTGATTTCCATGCCTTTCTGTTCTAAACCAGATTTATCCATTCTAAAAGACCAACAGAGCCAGGTGGTCGTGGCTCAAACCTTTATTCCCTTTATTGGGACTTGGAGATCGGAGTAACACGACTGGGTGGAGATAGAAAGATACGGCTGGAGGCAACAGAAGCTCATTGTATTCAGACTGCAGATTTCTAGGTACAGAATAGCCCCATTGGTCTCAGGATTCAGAAGAGGTAAGAATGAAGGCTGGATGCTCTCCTCCTCTGAACTTTCACCATTAACCCCTCTATCTGACTCCAGGTTTTCATAATTAAGATGAATTAGAATTAGCTCTACAGTCTCCAGTGTACTCTAATGTGTCATAGCACAACTGTGGTGTAAAATAGTAAAATGAATGTTAACAGAATTGATGGTATTAAGATTTACCAATTTACCAAGTTTATTAATGTATTTTGCATATGTTTGTGCATGAGACAGAAAGTTTTCAACATATATACATGATATGGAATGTAAATAACAGTGAGTCACTTGAGTGTCGATATCTGAATTCTGGTCATCACCCAAAAGAAAATGAGCTGACCCACCTGCCAACATCCACAATATGTTGTATTAGATAAGCCAAAACTCTTGCACAGATTAGCAGCAAGAAGAACAACGAAACCTAAATAAAAAAGAAGTAACTAATTGATTCTTGGGAAAATGATTCATTGTAGTTTAGATGTTGTATATGGTAAATTTACAGTATAAAATGAATAAATTCCAATGACAATGCACAGCCATGTATAACAAAATACTGCTTACAAAGCTACACACAAAAAAAATAAAAAAAAACTTTTAAAATGTACATTCACATTGGAAATACTCAGAATGTTCAATGGGATTATAAAAGTATAGTAGACAGATCGATATAATATGATTTTTATACTTAAAACAAAGCTATAACATTCAAAATGTGTACAACATTTGTAAAAGCATAAAGAGGATATAAAGAAAAAGCCAAGAACAGAGGCCAGAAAATACAGCCAATCATCTATTAATCAAAGGAAAAAATGTAGCTTAACCAGGGAAAGTGTGATCATTGACAGTGTTATCCAACTATTTATGAATTTTTTGTATAGAGATTAAATAAACACAGACTTCAAAAATCCGGTTAAAGGAACCAAATGACCATTAAATTGTTGTCTCTGACACTTTAGCTACAAAAGTCAGAAGTCCCATGCTCTAGAGCTCACTCTAAAAAAGGATGAGATTTCTTGCTATGGTTCTGCAACCTGTGTTCCTCCTAATATTTCAGGTAAACCCAGCCCCACTGACCCAATACCAAACAACATGGAAGAATAATTTAAAATCTGCTTTCTGCCACATGGATTATGGCCCAAGATGTGGATCCTGCCCTAACACCGTGACAAACACCCTGCACTCCTGAGATATCTATCTCTGTAGACCAGAAACAACTTTTGTCCCCTAGCACTGAATCACACTACTGTAGCTGGTTGTAGCAAAAAGTTAAATAAATTCTAATCATGTATTATTGAAAGCCAATCCATTATCACCATCTTTCTACCATTTTCTAAATTATTTGTAATATTTGTACGACAAAACTGAAAGTGTAATACAATACTCAGAAATTCTAGAAACCAGACTCTGTTTTCCAATCAGTGTTCTCACTGCACACCAAGTGCATTGACTGTGTGTGCACACTAGACAATGATACAAAAAGCATCATATCTTTCCATACTAGTGCTGCAGGTCTCCAGCTATCCAAAAATCCTTATACAGGGAGGCTTAGTGGAGATGAGCAATAGCCCAGGTCGCAGTATAGACTAGAGAACCACTGTCTGTCTCATGATCCATACAAATTCCAAAAGAAATGACAGCTCAGCAGACCTGCTCTGGACGCCCCCACACACACACACACACGATGGTATATCTGGACACACACACACACACACACACACACACACACACACACACACACGATGGTTATCTTTTGTTCTTCCTTACATCTCCCTAGATTAGAATTAGAGGAGAACCTGGAAAGAAACTGCAACCTACTTGCCACAAGTACTCCTGATTGCTAAGCCTTCCCAAAGTCCCTCAGCTGCTAGGACCACCCAGGTGGGCCTAGAATATTAGCAGTCCCCCTACAAGGTGATGAGAGATCAAATGACACAGATACAACTGTCCTTCCAGCTCTGCACTTCCATCCAAGAAGAAATGGGCCTAGTGAAGCGTGAAAAACAATGCCATTTACAGCATGCACAAAATTGACTCTAAATGGATCTTACACCTAAGTGTGAAATGTGAAGTGCATAACTTAAAGAAGACACTAGGGTTATTAGACCTCTCCAAGTTTAGCAACTTGACTTCCGCATGCACCAAAAGGACATTGGTGATGAATATAAAGTTATTTTTACACAAAACTCCCTGATTGTAATGCTTTCTGCCGATGCTGCCCACAGAGTGAAGTATTCATCATCCCAGCACCAGGGTCTTTGGATTTGCTAGGATCACATGGGACCTCACAGAACACAGAATGTGGCAGTAGTTTCCCACCCAGCCTCTGGGAGGTCCTGCCACACCATCTCCCATGCCTCTCCATCCTGTACTCCCCATCTTGGGATTCCATCCCCTCAGTCACCATGCTGTTGCTTCTGTTCTTATCCATGCTCCCCTCACAATCCTCTACAGTAGCACTCATAGTGCTGCAATCAATACACTTGTGCCTGTTCTGGAGTAAAACCAAGCCTGCACAATGGCTCCAGGAAATGTCCTGCAAGAATCCCAACTGCTATGCTGGCTGGGCATCCCTGATTGGCTCTTGTTTCATGTGCTACAAGATCACTTCCTTAAGGGTTAGAGTGTGCTTAAAGACACAGCACTGAGGTCGATGGCCCTGACTTCTACTCTAGATCCAGATGTCTGTGCATATGTTGTCTACAGAGCTCTGTAACCTGACACAAAGTAACAATTGATGACCTGCTTCTCAAACCTCTGAGCTGACATAACTTTGTCAAGCAGGATAGAACATATTTGCACAGGGGTGTTACCTAACTGCAAATTTAAAATTCATTGGCTTAAGATAACTTTCCCCAGTGTACAGCCACGCAATATGGTCTGTTTATCCACATTACATGAATTAAAATATTCGGGGAGTAGGGCATGTGTGGCACAAGACTTTAATCCCACCACTCAGGAGGCAGAAGCAGGCAGATCTCTGTGAGTTTGGGACCAGCGAGGTCTACATGTAGAGCTAGTTTTAGGACAGCTTCCAAAGCCACAGGGAAACCCTGTCTCCACAAAATAAAAACATTCTAGGAAATTACAAAATCATTCCCACTACCATAATCAGGTCTGCTTCCATAATGGTGACTACAGCAGCTGGTTGCCTATCCTGAATCCTACTACAGTGTAAACTATTCCTCCTACATTGTACTGAAGGCAGAAGCAATGCTCCCCCATGGGAACCCTTTTCCTGAGACTGCATTGAATATTTGACTGCATGACTTAAATGGACAATTTGAAATCTATGAGTTGGTGAGTGATTTAAGAATTTTGAAGGTGTAGTACAGAAGACAGGAAGGCCGTTGCCCTCGAGAGCAACAGACTGGAATCAAAGCCACCTGAGACACAAAACAGAGCTTGCTTTGAGAAAAAAATTGTAACAGAATGGAAATGCAGCTGCTCTAGCATTAATACATCTTACAAGGGAAAAATCACTTCACACACTTAGGAGACTAATAAAAAATGCATTTAATGACATAATGCATCCATCTTCAGCTACTGCTCCAGAGGAGCCATTCTAGACACATTTTTCATCTCATATATTCTGTCAACTTTAAGTACATTTTAGCTTCATACTCCAGGTAACACTTTGAACAAATTAAATAGAGGAGACAGCATGTATAGCTACTTGGGCAGATGGGAGACTTACAAGGCAAAAATATTCCCAGAATATTTTAAGTACACCAGAGACCTGAAACAGCAGAATCTTCTTCACTGACCAGAACCTGAGGTGAAGGTGGTGGGGGATGAGAAAGATAGGCAATGTAAAAGGTTTAAAAGTTTAAAGCAGGGATAAGGAGGTCTTGAGCAGGATATGTCACATGTCAAGTAAGCTTCTTTAGAAGCATATCATATTTAGAAGCATATCATGCTTCTTTAGAAGCATATCATATTTCGAGGGGGAAAAGGGAAGAAAATGGGAGCTTTCTGTTAAGTCAGTAGAAACTACCATGTAATGGGACAAACTCAGGCAGGAACCTAACTAAACAATGCTGAACAAGGGAAACACAGAATATCTCAATATCACTGCTGACTAAGCCCACAGTGGCCTTGGATCAAAAACCATAGCTCCAAGTAGTGGGAAGAGTTGGGTTCTCCATATCTGAAGCAACCTCTCCACAATTGCTTTGTTCGAGATCATTACCAGCTCTCACAAGAAAATTCCTAGTTTTAGATAAGCCTCTTTATTTTTTGTTTTTTGAGATAGGGTTTCTCTGTGTCTTTGGAGGCTGTCCTGGAATTAGCTCTTGTAGACCAGTCTGATCTGGAACTCACAGAGATCTGCCTACCTCTTCCTCCCCAGTGCTGCGATTAAAGGCATGGGCCACCACCTCCCGGCAAGGTTCTTTTGTTTTTAATTGTCAGTACATCAGAACCTTAGGGAAAACACCCAAGGCCTAGGCCACAGACTGTTACTAGCTATCTCAAGAATGTTCCTCCTCCCTGACTTAGGGCCTAAATAAAATCCTTATAGGCTACTCAAGGAGGCATTAGAGGGTCACAAGGAACCTTAAGGCATGGTGTGCTATAATGTTCCAGTTTCCTTCTTGAGTAAAGCATAGTTCTGCCAGATGGACAATAGGACACCAAGACAACTATTTGAAAATTAAACATTATTGTATTTAGGAATTCCCTGATCAAACAAGGCTTTCTTTTTCTTTTCTTTCCTCTTCCTTCCTTCCTCCCTTCCTTCCTTCCTTTCTCTCTTTCTTTCTTGCTTTCTTTCTTCCTTTTTTTCTTTTCTTTCCTTCCTTCCTTCTTTCCTTTCTTTCTTTCATTCTTTCTTGCTTTCTTTTTTTCCTTTCTTTTTTTGAGACAGTGCAACAGCTCTGGGTTTGGCATGGTGCTGGTCACTGGGGACACGAATTTTATCCCACTTTTTTTCTTTGGGGTTTTTGAGAGAGGGTTTCTCTGTATAGCTTTGGAACCTGTCCTGGTACTCACTCTGTAATCCAGAGATCCTACTGGCTCTGCCTCCCGAGTGTGGGATTAAAGGCGTGTGCGACCAAAGCCCAGCTTTTCAGCTTTTTTAAATAGAAAAACTCACATTTTGCTGGGCGTTGGTGGCACACGCCTTTAATCCCAGCACTCAGGAGGCATAGGCAGGCAGATCTCTGTGAGGTCGAGGCCAGCCTGGTCTCCTGAGCGAGTACCAGAATAGGCTCCAAAGTTACACAGAGAAACCCTGTCTCGAAAAATCAGAAAAAAAAAACCCACATTTCGTCACCCTGTCGCTACCTGTATGAGTGCAGCATGGGGAGGGGGAACCGGATTCCTACCGAGTCTATGCCACGCCCAGGTCCCATGTTTGAAACCAAAGAGAGAACCAAATTATCTTTTAGTTTTTCTTCTGTTCATCGTTTTGAGAAATTTTTAAATGTAAATCTGCTGGTTTTTCTTTTCAGGTCCGTGTAGACAGACCCGGGTTTTTCCGATACATTTCAATCCTCAGTTTCCCCATACAGTGAGGGGTGGGGAGGCTACAACTGGTTTTTCATCTTTTTTCCAGTTTTTTTTAAAGCAGTCACATCTACAACCACCCGTGACATCCCCGCAGGGGATATGCTGAGTCCTGAGTCCGTGAAGTATTCATTGGCGAGCCCCAGAACTGGGGAGTTGCTAGGACCACATGGGACCCCACAGAACACTGAATGCGGCAGGAGGTTCACACACAGCCTGCTGTAGCGCCTGCCAAACCATCTCCCATGCCTCCCCATCCCGTCCTCCCCATCTCGGGGTAGCATCCCAGCACTCACCATGCTGTGGCTTCTGTGCTCATCCATGTTCTCCTCACAATCCCGTACAGTAGCACTCACAGAGCAGCAATCAATCCTCTGGTGCCTCTTCTGCTGTAAAACAAAGCCTGCTACATGGCTCCAGGAAGTGTCCTGCAAGACTTGTGATTGGCGGTTTGGCCTGCTGCCTCTGATTGGCTAGTGATTCTTGAATGACAACAGCACTTCCTTAAGGCTTATAGTGTGCTTAAAGACAGAGCACGGTGGTGGTGGGGTCAGGGCCCTGGACTGGACTCCAGACAGGGAACTTTTAGAGATCTGCAGAGACACGGATTTCAATAGCACTTACCCCTGTCTCCAGTAGATGACCCAGCTCTCCTCCTGCAGTTCACAGGTGAATCCTCTTCTTCCTCCTCCACACAATGTGCTTGCTTGCCCAGACCATTGCAAAATATGGACCTGAGTGATTCTCTTATTCAACATATGAAGGGTGTACAGGATATTAAAAAATAGATTTTTAGGACACAAATGAAGATTATTCTACAGGGTGGTGGTGGCACACACCGTTAATCCCAGCACTGGGAAAGCAGAGGCAGGTGGTTCTCTGTGAGTTCAACGACAGCATGGTTTACAGAGTGATGGATTTTTTCCCATGACTTTTTTTTATTTTTGTGTGTAGCCCTGCATCACATTCTGTAGACCAGGCAGTCTGAGAACTCAGAAAATCCTATTGCTTCTGATTCCTGAGGGCTGGGATTAAAGATGAGCACCAACACCAAATTGGTAAAGGTGGATTTTATCACCTCCAAAGATCCAGATTAAAAATATGTGTTCCTGTTTTAAAACCTTTAATAATAAAAGGCCTGGAGATCATTAGTGGTGCATGCCTTTAATCCAAACACTCGAGAGGTAGAAGCAGGCAGATCCCTGTGAGTTCGAGGCTAGCTGGTCTACAAAGCAAGTTGCAGGACTGGATCCACATGTACTGAGATATCCTGTCTTAAAAAATCCAGAAAAGAAACATACAAACAAAAAAGCCCCATCTTGTTGAATTTTAGCTATTTCCTGAGGTAGGCAGTTTGACTACCTAGAATAGTCCTCACCACAACCAAGACAGCTATCCTGTTTTGTTATTATTCATATGAAAAAGCAAACTGTCCTGTTCATGTCTTTAATGAATTGTGCAGCAATGTTGATGGGGATTGTGCTGAATCTGTAGACTGCTGTCAGTAGGATGGACTTTTTACTGTGTTCATCCTACTGATCCATGAGCATTGGATATCTTTCCATCTCCTCAAGTCTTCTTCAACTTCTTTCTTCAAATACTTAATGTTTTTATCACACAAGTGTCTCACTTGCTGTTTTAGAGTTACTTGTATATAATTTATATTGTGTGAGGCTGTTGTGAAGGGTTTTGATTCATTCATTTCTTTCTCAGGATGTTTGCCATTTTTATATTGGAGGGCTTTGGATTTCTTTTTTTGTGATACTCTTGTATTCAACAAATGTGCTGAAATTGTTTATCACCTTTAATTCTTTTGCTGAATTTTTAGGGTCACTTATGCTGTACCATATGACCTATATGTAACAATATTTCTAATTCTTCCTTTCCAAATTATATTCCACTGATGTCGTTCAGCTGTATTATTGGTCTATCAAGAACTTCAAGTACTATATTGAGTAGATATAGAGTTCACAACATTGTCTTGTTCCAGATTTTTTTCACTCGCTTTGTAGAGCAGACTGGCCTCGAACTCACAGAGATCCGCCTGCCTCTGCCTCCCAAGTGCTGGGATTAAAGGCGTGCACCACCAATGCCTGGTTTCTCTCAAAGAATTTTATGATGTTTGTTTTTGTCAATGGCTTTTTAGGCATGTAAAGGGATAATAAAACTAATGTGTTTCCTAAAAGTTTATTTTTATGGTGGATTACATTTACTAATTTTTTCCATGTTGAACCATCATTGCCTCTCTGGGATGAAGCCTACTGAATCAGTTTGGATGACAGAGTTTCTCTGTGGTTTTGGGGGCCTATCCTAGACTCACTCTGTTGACCAGGTTAGCCTTAAACACATAGAGATGCAACTGCCTCTGTCTCTGAAGTGCTGGGATTCATACCATGTGCCACCATTTCCTGGGTCTTTATAACTTTTATAACTCAAATAATTTGTAAGTAAAAGAGGAAATAATAGGACACAGAAAAGCTAGTACTGCCTAAGAATAATAGTTGACGACCTGGATTATCCCTCTCCCTAGGTCCTGGGCAACCTAGGCCTGATCCTGTTCCCAACTCCTCTTCCCCCACCCTGGTGTTTTCTCATGACCCCCACCTGTCACTCCACACCATCCCTCTCCTGGGCCTGTTGCTTCCTTTGGGATCTGTTCCTGGTCTAGTGGCCTCTCTAATCATTGGATTCCCTCCCTGATCTGGCATTGCTCTTCTCTTCTCTTCTCCAGATGACCTTCCCTTGTGATGGGATCTGTCTTTCACAGGTGGTTGCTCCTCACTGACAGCTCAAAGTTTGTCAAAGGCTTCACAGCTGTGTTGTGCATGTGTTAAGTGACTGCATTAGGACTCTGCATGCAGAGACTATGTACATGCTTGGTCAAAGGCAGTTACATGACTCTGGTTTCAAAGGTCCCAATGCTAAGCCTCATTCTTAACTGTTCCCTTTCCCTTTTTAAGCAAGTGCCTGCCACCTTTATTCTGTCTTTCCTTTTCTGCTCCCTATTGGTAACCACATACCCCTCCCTTTATTCCTTTTCCCAATAAACTACATGTGGATTTATTGTGTTTGGTGGATCATGTTTTATCACCCAAAGGTGCAGCAAAAGACAACAACAATAATATCTTTAGATTAACTGTGAGTAGCTTCGAGCTAGAACCATAGCTCAGGTTAAGAGCACTTCTTGTTCTATCAAAGTACTTTAGTACTACAGCTCCTACAGAAGAAAATTTTTCCTGATCTCCATGGGTACTTGCATATGCTTGTACATTCATGCACTTAATTAAAAATAACTAACACACACACACACACACACACACACAACACACACACACACACATATATATATATATATATATATAATATATATATATTGGGAAGGAATCAATGCCTAGCCCTAACATGTATGTAACAATTATCATCCTCTTACTACAAATTCACTTTAAAATTGGGTAGAGAGGTACCTCTCACAATGATCCAGCAATCCCAGCTAACCCAGAGGCTTAGACAGTAAAATAAGCTACAGTATACTCAGGAATTCCAGACAATCCATGACATCTTCACAAGAACTAAAGAAAATATTAAAAACTAGGGGAGCTGTTTGGATGTCAGTCAGGCAAAGAGATGAACCCCCACATCCTCCCTTTACTCACAATTGCCTTTGACAAAGGCAGATAGATGAGAGAATCACATTGCACTGCTAGTTCCCATAGAGATAGCTGCACTCCATCTTGGCTCAAGGGTGGAGATTTCACAACTGTCCTTAGGAAATCATAAAACATAAAGTTCAAAGGTTTGGCTACAGTAGGATGTTCCAACATGGCCTTGTCTGTCTTATTCTAAATAAAAACAGACCTGGTCTGAGATGTGCTGACTCCTGTCCCTCAAGAACAGGTAGCTAGAAGTTGAATCTAAGGTTTGGTTAACAAACCCTTGGATAATTCAGGAAGAAAACTCTGTTTGCTCCATATAAAGGATACCATGTTTACCTTTTGGTTAAGGTATGTGAGAGTGGTGAGAAATAACCTTGTGGTGTTTAGTATTAAGTGAATCTGCCCTTCTGATTTTATTCTGCGTCTAGCTTGCCTTCCTTTAGTCCACTCTCCCCCTCTCAGGAATGAACCTCGATCTGCTCGGCTGGCTCCCACTGCAGCCCCACAATATTGGCTTCTCACATTGCACCACAAAAATGTGAACTTCATAAATCTGCTTTATAGCTTAGCTTCCAATGTTTAAAACCAGCGAGGCCTACTTGATTAAAAACAGGCTGATAAATTAATGTGTTCAGAATAATAAAAATTAGTGATAGCTCTTCCTGAGGTGCAAATAATTCCAAGGCAAATGCCAAAGTGCCTGCAAAATAGGAATGAACTTTATTTCCAAACTGACAGCAGCAGCTGCTGTGGTGGAAGCTGGTGCACACACTGTATCACTTGAGAGGCAGTCAGCTGGATCTCCTGTTGCTAACAGTGCGACTGATGAGAGCTGACACTCATCAATGGAGTTAGGGCCTCACTCCGAGATCAAGTGTTGAGGCAGCTATACAGATCCGCAGAGAGTCCACCCCAATTACCTGACAGATACAATGCCAATGCCATCTCTGATGCAATCACAAATATTTCTTTTAATTGAAGATACCTTGGAATTCTACACTTGTAAGAAGTAGAAGCCTTGAACAATGACTGAGAAGGGTTTTTATAGGGAAAGACACTAAAGCTGAAAGACACAAATTACAATGTTTCCATGGTTTCCTAAGGTCATACAAATTCCAGAGTAAGGCAACGGCCATCTATTTCAAGAAATATACATTTGAGTAAGATAAGATATGGGAAGGTTTTGCAGGTTTACAGAGTCACAGGGTCTGTCAGTTATCTCATGGACTGAGGGACCTTTAAAACCAGCAATTAGCAGACAAAGAAATGTTGACATAGGAGGTGGCAGTCACTTTCCTTTCTCTGAGAGCTGGGCTTAGGTGACAGCCAAGGCATTCCTAACTGAGTAGACATTAGAATTTCCCTCCTTCGGGCCCAAGTTTTTAAAATGTTATTAATTTTATTTTTTTGTCCTTCACAAAGAGGACTTTGATAAAGTGCCTCAGAGCAGTGGCTGGGAGTGTGTTCCAGAAAGAACTGGTAGAAAGAAATTGGAGATGGGAGGTGCCTCAAGAGCGGTTTGCCTGTTAGGGCAGGAGAGATTGGGTGGCTGGTACAAGGAAGTCAGAAAATCAATCAGAAACAACAACAAAAGGGAAACACCTCTTCTGGAGCTTGAGGGCTGGACTCCTTTGAATTGAACTCAATAGAGAGGTCCAGGAATCCAGGGAGGAACCGGAATTCTGTGCTGGGTCCGGGGATGCCCCCCTCATTTCCTCATCTCATTCCAATGCACCAGAGTAGGTGGCTCTGTGTGGTGTGAGGAGAAATAAAAACTAGGTTGGGGGCGGCTGCACCTAGGGGAGATTGGGATCTACTGCCTATGTCTGACGTTCTTTTGCTGTTCATGGGGCTTTACGTGGGCTCACATATTCTCAGCTTAGTTCTTGACATGGGGTCAATTCTCAGCTCTTTGGATGTTTTCATGATCATGGGTCGTGCTGACAGCTTTACCCCTCCTGGGTATGTGCTCCAGGTGCCATCATATAGCAGCACCACCTTGGCTCTGCCAGGATGGATGCTGGGACCTGTAGTTCAGAGCTTGCCTCTCTGGGTGTCCATCTTGGGATTGGCAAATATGGCTCTGGCCACAGATTGGTTGTGTCACGAAGCACTTTCAGTGGTCCTCTGTCCTCCAAGCTGTGAGGTGCCAAGGACCCAGTTGCCACCCCAGCCTGCTCAGCTCCATGTTCATGATCTGCTTGCTCTGCCTGGTTCCCCCTGCCCTTGTGTCCTGCTCCTGCCACAGTCACAGGGATGATGAGCAGGTTCTGAAAATTGCTGTAGAAAACCAAGGGAGCATAGGAGAAAAGCAAGGTCACACTAGATGTTTAATTTACAATGTTGAGAGATAAATAAAATCGTGTTTGTTACAGTGGTCTTTTTTATTTTTTATTTTGCTTTTCAAGACAATGTTTCTCTGTGAATCCCAAGATGTCCTGGAGATTATTTTGTAGACCAGGCTGGCCTAAATCATAGAGAAATGCCCCTGCATCGCGAGTGCTGGGACTAAAGGCCTGTCGCACAACAGTCACAGACATTGTCCTTTATGACTCAAATATTTGGTAAGTAACAAAGGAAATAATAGCACACAGAAAAGGTATTACTGCCTAATAATAAATGTTCAAATCCTGGATTCTCTCTCTCCTCAGGTCCTGGGCAACCTGGCCTTGTTCCTTCTCCTGACTCCTCTAATTCTCCCTCCCCATTGGTTTCTCCTAAGCACCTGCCTGTCACTCCACAGCAAGCCCTCTACAGGGCCTGTTCCTTCTTGTTAGGAAACCTTTCATGGTCTAGGGTCCTCTCTAATCCTCAGGTTCCCTCCCTCCCTGCCCTGGCATCCACCTTCTCTGCTCTTTTCCAGGTGATCTTCCCTTGGCCCACGATTTATCTTTGACAGGTGAGCGATCCTTGCTGACAACTCAAAGGCTGTCAGTGGTTGCATGGCTACATTGTGCATGCATTAAGTGACTGCATAAGGAATCTGCATGCAGACTCCACCTGGAGCAGCACCAATGGCCTCTCTGTGAATCCAGTTTGAAGGGCCCCAACTGCTGAGCCTTGTTCTAAACCACAAACAAACCACAAACTTTCCCTTCATAATCAAGCACCTTCCCCCAGCTCTGTGTCTGTCGCCATGTCTGTTCCCCACTGGTTAACACATACCCAACACTTTGTTCCCTTTCCCAATAAACTCCATGTGGGTTTGTTGAGTTTGTTGGATCCTGTTTCAATGCCCAAAATGCAGTAAAGAACAGCAATGACAACAACAACAACAACAATAATAATAATAATAAACTGAAGGATAGCTATTAATAGTACATCTGTTGGAGTAGCAAGATAGCTCACTGAAGAGCACTTGTCCTTCCAGAGGACTGGAGTTCTGTTTCTAGCCACAAACCCTTGTGGCTCTCATCCACCTGTAACTACAGCTCCTAAAGGTGACAATGTCTCCTTATCTCTATGGATACTTGCATATGCTTGTACATAAATACACATAATTAACAATACCTAAGTGTGTGTGTGTGTGTGTGTGTGTGTGTGTGTGTGTGTACTGTGAGACAGGGTTTCTCTTTGTAGCCCTTGCTGTCTTCCAACTCAGAGATCCACCTTTCTGTGTCTCCAGAATTCTGAGAACAAAAGGTTGGACAACCACTGGCTACCTAAATTCTTTTGTTAAGTGCATTTGCTTTTCTGTTGATTAACAAGAAATCCAGAAATTAAGTGACTGCAGTGAAGCTCCATAGTGCAACAATTAAGTGCCTTTGACTAGCCTGGAGGTCACTGCCACACTTCCTCTCTAACACTTAGTTTAAAAACTTTGCCATCAGTGGGCTCCACTGTACCTCAAGATTGACCTGCTTGTAACAGCAGGACTCAGGAGGCTAATGTAGGGAGACAGCCAGAGTTTGAATCCAGTCTGGGCAACATAGTAAGACTCAAAAAAGCTAAAAATTGGGAGACACAGTTGCACAAAATTTCTCACCTAGCACTTAGGAGGTAGAGGCAGGATAATCAAGCCAGCAATGTCCTCTTGTACTACCTTGAGAGCTCAAGATGAGTGTGTACTACATGAAATCTTATGGAGGAAAGGAATGATCCACAGACATACACAAAAACTACACACCAAAACAGACCAAATCAAAACCTGATCATCTTTGATATCCACAATTAGTCACCAGAGATTAACAAGCAATAACCTAAAATACTTTAAAAATATTTCAATTTTGGGAATATTATTAGTCTGACAAAAGAAGTTGCTAGGGCACCTTTGAACAGCAAGGAAACCAGAGGTAAGATACATGTACACTAATATGGAGGGAAAATCTCTAAAATGTTGGGAAAAATATCAATCACTAACCATTACAAGTATCTAAGAAGTGTTATCCTTTCTCTACAAGTTCATTTTAAAATTGGGTAACCTGGTATCTGTAACCATAATCCAGCAATATCAGCAAACCCAGAGGCAGAGACAGTAATGTAGGCTGCCTTACACACAGAAGTTGCAGACCAGGCATGATATCATCATCACAAACACTCAGATAAGCAGGTAGGATGTCAGTCAGGCAAAGTGTTGAAAACTCACTTCCTTCCTTTACCCACAATTGACTTTTGAAAAAGACAGATAAATGAGAGAATCATTTTGCATTTTTGATGCCCTGCACCCCATCTTAGCTGGAGGGTAGAGTTCAAAACTGTCCTGAGGAGGTCATAAGACCTAAAGGTAAAAGGTGTGGCTACAGTAGGAAGTTGGATCTTGGACTCAGCTGTCTAATTGTAAATAACAACAGACCTGGTCTCAGGTGTGTTTACTCCTGACCCTCAAGGCCAGATAATGAAAACTTGAATCTAAGGTGTGGTTGCTGAATTCTTGGAGAATTGAGGAAGAAAAGTCTTGTTTGCTCTGTATACACGTTCACCTTTAGGTTAAGGTATATGAGAGTGTTGAGAAATAAACTTATGGTGTTCAGTATTAACTGAATCTTCACTCCTGATTTTGTTCTGTGTTTCTGACTTATCTTTATCTCCTTTAACTAGCCTTTCTATAGTCAACACACCCGCTCTCAGGAATTTAACCTCAGTCTGCTCTGCTATCACCTCCTGCAGCCCCACACTTCATAGATGCACTTTATAGCTTAGCTTCCAATGCTTAAAACCAGTGATGTCTACTTGTTTAATTAAAGGCTGATAAGATATTGCATCCAGAAAAAGTAACCCTAGTGATTGCTCATTCTGAGGTGCAAATGACCCCAAGTCAAGCACCAAAGTGTCTGCAAAATAGGTATGAACTTTATTCCCAATCTGACAGCAGCAGCCTCTTTGGAGGGTACCTACACTATCACTCGATAGGCAGTCAGATGGGTCTCCTATTGCTAACAGTGAGACAGATGAGAGCTAAAAAAAACATCATTTTTTAGCAGCTTACTCCAAGTGTGGTGCCAGGGTCACCAAACCCAGACAGACTACCTGAAGGACCTGACAGATACGATGCAAATGCAAAGGTTTATTTTAATTCAAGCTAGCTTGGACTTCTGCACTTGCAAGTGGTAGAAGCCTTGATCAATAATTGAGAGGGCTTTTATAGGGCAAGAATGTAAGGCTGAAAGTCACAAATTACAAGACTCCATGGTTACCTAAGGTAATACAAAGTAAAGAGTAAGGCAACAACCATATATTTTAAGGAAGATACAGTTGAGTGAGATAATACAGGGGATGGGATTTTGGGGTTAAAGAGCCTCTGGGTCTGAGAGTTATCCCTTGGGCCAATGAAAATTTACAATCAGCAATTAGCAGAGCAAGGAATGTTGACATAGTTGTTAGACAGTCACCTCTCCTTCTCTGAGAGCAGGATCAGGTGCCAGCCATGGCATTTCCAGTTGAGGAATTATCAGAAGTTCCCTTTTTAAGGCCCAAGTTTTTAAACATTTTAAAAAAGATTTATGTATTTATTATGTACACTTTTGTGTCTGCATGTATGCCTGCAGGCCAGAAGATGGCACCATTACAGATGGTTGTGAACCACTGTGTGGTTCCTGGGAATTGAACTCAGGACCTCTGGAAGGACAGCCTGGACTCTTAACCTCTGAACCAACTCGCCAGACCTTTAAACTTTTATTAACTTTAATTTTTTCCTTCACAAGGAGGACTTTGATAAAGTGCTTCAGAGCAGTGGCTGGGAGTGTGTCCCAGAAAGAACTGAAGGAAAGGACTTGGAGACAGAGCTACCTACAAAGCAGTTTGCTTTTTAGGGCAGGAAATATTGAGGGAAGCAGTAGAATCAATCAGAAATCAAAACACAAGGGAACTATCTCTGCCTTGTCTGGACTCTTCCCTCCTGTACTCACCATGCCACAGCATCAGGGATGGGTTACAAAAGTGACTATAGAAAACCAAGTGATTCCAAGAGCAAAGCCTCCCTGTTATGCATAAAAATCCTGGTGAGTGGAAATGAAATTGGAAACCCACATTTGTTGATGCAGTAATTCAATTACAAGGAATTAATAAATCCATGTTGCATCTGAGCAAATCATTCCTTGTTGGCCCAGTGGGGAAAAGAAAACCAGAAATGCTGGGGTGAATCCTGAGGTGGGGGCTTTTAGTGCTCACCGGGTTGGATCTTCCAATGACAGGCATTTTAAGAGTGGAGTCTGGACTGAGGTGAATCCAGGGGAGGGCCTGCCCTTGGCACCTTGAGGGGCAGGCTTGGAAAAGTGTGTTCTAGAAGTTAGTAGATGGATCTTAGAAAATGGAATTTCAAATAAATGGTTTAATGATGGTATTTGTAATTTGTAGCTCTGAAGTTTCACAGAAGGAGGAACTTTCTACTTGGCATCATAAGGAAGTGTCACAATACAGGGGTTATTTGCAAATGTATTTTTTTTGGTTTTCCGAGACAGGGTTTCTCTGTGTAGCTTTGGAGCCTATCCTGGCACTCGCTCTGGAGACCAGGCTGGCCTCAAATTCACAGAGATCTGCCTTTCTCTGCCTCCTGAGTGCTGGGATTAAAGGCATGCACCAATATGTATTTTTTAAAAGCGTAAGGATTTCCCAGTCATCTCCCTATGCTAAAGAGTTGTATTTATAATTTGTATGCATCTGAAGTTGCAAACTTCATGTTGTGGCAAAGGCTTTTTTTGAAATATTTACCGATAGAGAAGTTTCAAACTGATAATTAAATAAAGGCAGTGTTAATTGTGAGTTTTGGTAACTGTAGCTACTGTTGCTTTTGATAAAATTACCTTCAAAACTATAATCTTCTCAACCATGAAGTTGACCTAAGCAGGTTCAATAGTAAACCTGATTTACTTCTTGTATGTTTGAAAAGAAACCACACAGCACAGTATGTTTTCATTGACTTTAGGTGCCTGCCATTATTTTATTAAGTTTATTTGCATGTATTTGTGACTCACCAGGTAAAAACTGTTGCTGTACAAGTACAATAAGCTTGATCCTGAGATTGCATGGTAGAGATAATCAAGTCCTGAAAGTTGTCATTTGGCCACTACATGTGAGGTATATTATGTACATACACTCACAAATTACACACCTCTTAGTCATACACAGACACAAATTCACACACAATATACACATAAACATAAATCCCACTCACACATACACACACACTTTGCAAAACACACATAAACATTAATACATACACACAAAGAGACACGCAAACAAAAATAGACACATCATATAAAGCACAATACCACACACACAAATACAAATATAGAAATGTGCACACACAAAGACATTCACACATGTACACCAACGAACACACTTTCAAAATCCTAAAGAACACTCAGGATATATGTGTTCAATAAATTTACACAGGACTGATTTTTTCAATTTGTACTTATTCTTTTGTGTGATATAACAGCATGTTCTGAACTCATAGACCTCTATATTTTCTGTTAGCATAAAATACACATTTTCTAAGTATAAACTTGGAATACGTTGGTTTCGGAGGAGATGAATAAAATGTTTTTCCATTTAATATCAGTGTCATAGAAGAATAGTTTTGAGTCTCTAGCAGCACCCTATTAAGATGCAACGGTTGGGGACACAGACACCTTAGTTATAAGTAATAAAAGACTTTAATATTTTGATGAAATGAAAATTGACCTTGTTTTGATTTTTTTGGTCAATTTCTCTTTATATAACCCTCATGCCCTGACCCTGAACTGACAGAACCTCCTGCCTCTGACTCCTAAGTGATGAGAATGAAGGCTTAATTCAGAATTCTTGTCCTTTCTTGAGGTTCCTTGAATGAGTCTCAAAAAGTATCCTTGGTGGGTGTGGCACTGATGAGTAGAGCAGGCTGGCTGTAAGCTCAGAGGTCTCTTTCCCTCTGACTCCAGATTCCTGGGGTTAAATTATATTCTAACTCACCTAGCTGAGATCTTTTTTTATATGCCCACTTAATGTTAATGTTGGTTGTGTTTTAAAAGTTGATAATAACACATGTTGGCTAAACATTTTGGGTCAGGCGTCCTTATTTTGTGACTTGGTCTTTAGAAGGCCAAAGTGGCTTGATACTATTACCCCCAAACAAGCTTCAGTCCAGCTTATGGCTTATCTATGTAAAATCTGTGAATATTGTTCATTTTTTCATACTGCATAGGTTTAGATTCATAGTTGAAGAATACTCTTGTTTTTCATTCAGACTTGTGTGAATTATGTTTGGTTTTTGTCCTTTTGTCCCCTATCTAACAAATTAATTTAAATCATCATTATTACTCATCTTTACTTTCAAAAAGCTTACTTAGTTTTAAAATTATGATATTTTGCATATATTTGATCCCCCATTATTCTAGACAATTTCTTCTCAGAGCAAAATCAATGCTAGTCTGATGACAGGCAGTTGTTCTACCACTGAGCGATTCCTTTACTTAGAAATGCTTGTTTGATATGTGGCAACATTTGTTTTTGGTACGACTTAAGTAAACAGATCAAGACCTTTACTTAATAAATATTTTGTATTAGATTTTACTTCATGTGTGGTTTTCTCAAAGAAGGATAATTATCCTGTGAAATGACATCTTAGTTTTAATATGTGTTTTGTTTCATGTGATTGAAAACTCAAGCTCTTCTTATGGATAGTAACTGTGTATAAGGAAGTTTATTTCTTTCTGTCACAATTCTTTAAATGTTTTTGCCCTGCTTTAAAATTTTAAATTAGCCAATTAATGGATATATTTGAGCTATTTTTTGGGTAGCTGTCCTGGACTTCATTTATGTAGATTAGGCTGCTCTAATACTTGGGGTAATACTGCTACATTCCAAGAGCTGGGATTACACTTGTGAGCTCAGTGTAATATCAGTTATATTCCAGGTATATTGTCTGCTATTATATGTCTAAATTATTGATTGTGTACTGGAGCAAATGTAAAATCTGCCAACAATTGTAGTTCTTTCTTAAAAGACAATGAACATTGGGATGGACATTTCCTTTATTCAGTTGGAAATTAGGAAATTCAAGTTCAGATTAGTTAAATTCATGATACATCTTCAGGCCTATGGAAGTATGGAGAGATTATGTGTGCTTAAGTGAAGCTATTATTTCTTTTTGGTAACACTAGCAATATACTGGGAAGGTCCAGACAAATACAAATTAAGAAAAAAGTTTTCTTGCAGTCCCAGAGTATGTTCTTTTAGGCCACCAAGAACACTTTATGATCTTGTGGGGACAGTCAGTTACTTCTATTGTCACATCACTAGACATGCTTGCCAGCTGACTTAGAAACAGTTTGGGGCTTGCAGTGAATGTAGAGGCCCAAATTAAAAATGAAGTGATCAAGATATTAATCATAGCTAGAATCCAAGAGGTGCTTTGTCACTAATTCAGCCAAGTGAAACATCAATGTTTAAATATGAGCTACTGAGTCCATTTGTTATTTCTTTTATTTATATGATTACAGGGCAGAGCATTTTGCTTTGGTTAACCAAACATGATCATGCCAGGCAAAAACAATTCTTCCTTTGGCAATAATCTTTAGCTTCCTGTATTATTTGTTTATGGAAGAATGTCTCATTAGGTCCTTAAGCAATAGTGTTTTGCACCTGTCAGAATGGCTAAAATCAAAAATACCAATGACAAAAAAATACCAATGACAACCTATGCTGGAGAGGATGTGGAGAAAAAGGAACATTCCTCCATTGCTGGTGGGAGGTAGAACTTGTAAGACCACTCAGGAAATCAGAAAAATGAGAATCAGTCTACCTCAAGATCCAGCCATTCCTCTCTTGGGTATGTACCCAAATAGTGCATGTTCATACAACAAGGACATATTTTCAACCATGTTCATAGCACCATTGTTTGTAATAGCCAGAAACTGGAAGCAATCTAGATGTCCCTCAACTGAAGAATGGATAGAGAAAATTGATACAATGGAGTACTACTCAGCAGAAAAAAACAATGGAATCTTGAAATTGGCAGGCAAATGGATGGATCTAGAAGAAACCATCCTGAGTGAGGTATCCCAGTCACAGAAAGACAAACATATGTACTCACTCATATATGAATTTAAGACATAGAGCAAAGGATTACCAACTATAATTCACTTCACAAAAAAAAAACCCCAGGAAACAAGAAGGACTCTAAGTAAAAAATGCATGAACCCTAGAGAATGGGAAGGGGCAGGAACTCCTGAGATAATTCGGAGCATGAGGTTAGGGAAAAGGGAGCTGCTGGAATGACAGCAGGAGAAGAGGAGGAAATGGGGGAATAGAATTATTGAGTTGGGGGAAGAAGAGAGTAGACTAGTATGCGAGATACCATGTTAGAGAGAGCCATTATAGGTCCGAGGAAAGATCTGGCACTAGGGAGACTTCCAGAGATCTACAAGGATGACACAAAGTTACAATCCAGTCAATGGTGGAGAGGATAACCTAAACGCCCTTCCCCTAAAATGAGATTGCTGACTACTTTTATGCCATCCTAGAGCCCTCATCCAGTGCCTGATAGAAGCAGTGGCAGACATGCACAGATACACACTGAACTGAACTCTGGAACATAGTTGCAGAGAGGGAGGAATGAAGATTGAAGGGGTCGGTACCAGACTGGTGAAACCCACAGAAACAGCTGGCCTGAACAAGGGGGAACACATCGACCCCAGATCCAGACTGATCCAGACCCCTGCACATGGATGTCAATGAGGAGGCCTCTGCACTCTAGGGGGCCACTGGTAGTGGATTAGTATTTTTCCCTCGTGTAAGAAAGGACTTTGAGAGCCCATCCCACATGAAGGGATGCACTCTTGCCCTGGACAAATGGGTAAGGCCCTAGGCCCAACCCAGGATGATGTGGTGGACTTTGCAGAGCCCCTGTTGAGGGCCCTACCCTGCCTGTGGAGTGGAGGGTGGATGGAGTGAGGGGTAGTTTTGGGTGGGGTAGGAGGAGTGAGGATGAGGGGAGGGAGTGGGAGAAGGGATTGACATGTGAAACAAGCTTGTTCCTAATTTGATCTAATAAAATAAATAAATAAAATAAAATAAATAGTGTTTTGGCCCATCTTTCATGGTGCACGCCTAAAATCCCAGCAGTCCAGAGGCAGATACAGGCAAATCTCTGTGAGTTTGAGGCCAGCCTGGTCTCCAGAGTGAGTGACAGCCTAGGCTCCAAAGCTACACAGAGAAGCCCTGTCTCGAAAAAAACAAAAAAAGAGAAAGAAATAGTGTTTCTATGTATTGCACATAGCCAGCCACTGTTTCACTAACACTGCTTCCACTGCACTGTGCAATGACAATCCATTTACAGATATAGTCATAGATCATCCTCCCCTGGCCAACATTGTTGCCAGTTATTCATAATAAGGACAGCACCAAATAGCAGAGCAGGGATTCCCATTTTCTACTCCAATTTGTTCTTCACAGGGACAATCAATAGTGATCATCTCTTTGCATTTTGCATGATCAGGACCCCAGTGCCCCTGTAAGGAGAGAGCTGGGCCCATGGTCATGTATCTAGGAAATGCTCCAGTTTCTCAATTGCCAAAGAGAACTACAGGAGAAATATGGGCAAACAGCTCATTAGACAGGAGAGAAAAATCATACACTGTCCTATTCTAGCCTAGCCCTTTTTTCTAAGATCCTCCTGAAATCTGGATGCGTCCTCTTAATGAGAATAGGGAGGCAAATACTTGGGAATAATTGTCTTAACTGAATCAAATAAAAGTAGAGAGATGCAAAAAAAGAAGCACACATCTTGGTGTATTTGCATCTCCAGCATCATTAGCTGGGGCTGGAAGTTGAACCCCCATATTTGATGTGGAATATCATTTTTTAAAGTTTGATTATCCTTTGAAACATTTGTTTTGATGATGAAAATATGTGTTTCATTCCTTTACGTTGTATTTCTTTAACTCGGGGAAGCTCTGTTACATTGTCTGTCTACAACACCTGATTGCTCTAATAGTTTAATGGCCAATGGTCAGGAAAAAGAAAGGATAGGTGGGTCTGGCAGGCAGAGAGACTGATGGGAACTCTGAGAAGAAAAAAATATCTAGCAGTGAGAGGAGGAGGGGGAAAATGAAGACAGCCACACAGCCAGGCATAGAATAAGGAAAGAAAAGAAACAGAGAAAGTTAAATGTCCAGAGGCAAAAGGTAGATTTGGTAATTAAGAAAATCTGGGTAGAAATAAGCCAAGCTAAAGCAAGGCATACATTCGAAAGAATAAGCCCTTGTGTTATTTACCTGGGAGCTGGCTGTCAGGCTACTCGAAGATTACAAAGTATAAAAGAGTCAAAAAGTTTAAAAACCAGCACCAGAGGCTGTTGCAAGCATGACTGCTTATCTTGCTTCTCCTTTAATTGTTCCTTGAGTGTGTGTGGGGAGACTGCCCTGGCACTTTCATCAGGAATACAAGGTACATGAGCAGCCTTGTTACCTTCTATGTATGGAGTGTTCTACCTCAATTGTTCCTCATTCACATCATTGACTTAGCTGTAAAGTCCCTCTGAAGATACAGAAGTGGAAACTTATGCAGCAGGCAGAATGCAGGTTGCTGTGAATAGAGATGGGAAGAACCTGAGGGCTTGGCTAAGCATGATGATGATGGAGAAATGGGTTTGATGGACACTCCAGAGAGGAATCAATCCATCAGACCTCTCATCCCCTTTCCAATCACAGAAAATTCACGTGTTTGCCATTGTCATTTACCTCTCCCCATCCTTACTGGTAACTCCTCCCATGGTTCTCACAAGAGAGTCCACTGGAAAAGTATAGAAGATGTTCTATTCCAGTGAGTCACCCTGATTTGTGCTGTTTCTCACTCAATCTTATGCTTCTGCTGAGACAACATTTACTTTCAATTCATGGGCTCTACTATTTTTTCAAAGTGTATTTGGGACCTTGATGTCTGTTGACGTTTTTAGAAGTTTCTACTACCCAAATCATTTTAATGAAGAGGAAACTGTGGTCCATGCCAAGCAAGTATTCACTCAAGGCTACCCATAACTCCAAGCAATTTAAAGAACAATGTTCCTTCCATCTATTTTTATCAGCCACTTCTTTTCACCTTTTTTTATTAAATTAGTTGCTTTCTAAAAAATTGCAGATGTCATAATTATTAACATGAAAATTTACCAAACTGTAGTTAACTGGTACAGTTTGCTGAGCATGTTTTATAAATAAAAGAAAATGCCAAAACTTGTTAATTTTTTCCATTGCAGGCTAGAAGAACAAGATTTGTTTCTCAGACACTTGAATCAGGAAAAATTGAAACAGTTCCCTCCCAGATCTGAAGTTCTCCATCAGCAGAAATAGCTAATAAATAAATAGACAGTCAATGCACTGCAGAATCCACCACTTTCACTGTAATATTGGAGAGGATTACCTTCTTCAGCTGCAAAGCTGAAGTGTTTTGGTCATTAAAATATTAAGCAACTAACTATTATTTTTCAGCAACAATATATTCACTCTGAGATAAGCAGTCTTCTTCACAACATTTTTTAAAATATCCTCAGCTCAATTTTAATACAAAGCAAATTTAATACTAGGAACATCCCACTTGCCCTTGCTTGCTGTAAACTGCGTTTCTTGACAAGTTATGCAGTACTTCAAGGAGGTATGGTTAAGACTGTATTAGTGAATGGTGCTGAGAAATACTATCCAATTTTTTTGGACATGTTGCAACATTTGTTTCCAATTTAGTAACTGCAGCTATGGAATCAAATCAGCTTCCAAAATTTACTCAGTGCATAGAATATACATTCAAAATAAGAGTCACATTTAAGAACAATTTAGAAAGCTGAGAAATGAAAATGACCATGTTTTCCAGGTACCTTGCCTTACAGATTTTTACACTGTGTCTCAAAAAAGCAAGAAAAAATTACGTATTGGGGAAACATTTTTGTATGTTTAACTGGGGAGGAAGACAATGAGACAAATCTATGAAGAGGGAGAGAGAGAAAGAGAGAGTGGGAGAGAGAGATGTGTGCTACAAATAACTGAGCATCCAGAGAGAAAAATATTGCTGCCATTTGGACAAGCATACAGCACCAAAGGGATTGGGGGTATTGTACAAAGTCAGTTGACTTGGAATTCTCTATTCGAGGGAGAAAAACTAACCCTGAGGCTGATGAGGGAGGGAAAATACACAATAATGTTGTCTCGAGTTACAACAATGAAGTCTTGAATTTCAATGTCACTCTCTGCCTAGGATCCTTGACTACTTCGAACTGCATGAAAGGTTGCTCATTGGCTGGCCAGTGTGACATTAGATGCAAGTGCATAACCATGATTGTTTTAAGATTCTTTCTTATTATTTACTGAAGAAATGTTTTATGATCCTGAAAATATCACTCACATTGTTTTTGTCCAGAGTTTTTCAGCTGGATGAAGATTAGTATCTAGGTAGAAGAGAGAGCAATGGAGAGAGAACTTTGTGTTGAGAAATATGTGGAGATATGTTCAGAGAACCAAGAGGTATGTGCATAGAGACCTGAGAAAAGGATGAGTAATGTAGAGTGGAAATATGGCTGAGTGTGTATGAGAAAGTTGAGAGGAGTGTGTAGTGTGATTTAAGAAGTCTAAGAAATATGTGCAGTGATGTACCTCAGTGTGTAGAGAAATATAACAGATGTAGCTGTATAGGAGACAGATGTGTATGTAAGAGAAATATATGTGAGGAAATATGTGGCTGTATGATGAAAGCTGAAACTGTGTACAGACAAGGAAGATGAAGCTGGACAGAAAAGAGATGTGACTGTGTGTTGATATGCATGGCTATGCAGGAGAGAGACATATGTATGTACAGACAGATATTCATTTGTATGTAAACAAAGCAGCTGTGCAGAGACAGAGAGAGTTTTCAGGTGGAGATCTTTCAGAAGATGTAAAAGAGAAAGTTACCATCAGAAAATGTATGTTTCTTTGTTTACCGTACAGATAGAAAAGTCTAGCCTTTGAAATTTTTGTGGATTTTTTCCATTCCCTGGATGAGGTCTTGGAGTAGGCTCTCCCTAAGGCCACTGTTATTCAGCTAATTTCACTTTGTTGCTCCATATGCCACACAATTTCCTGAACTTATAGTGGGAAGAGGCTTGTGATCTGATCTGCAGCCGACTCTTCTAGTTCACCGAATATTGCTGACCTTTTAGAATTTATTTTACTTTATGTTTTTTACTAAGTTAGTATGGGGTAGAGGTTTCAAGGCTCTTAAAGTGACCTTTGGCTTCTCTATGTGTGTCACAAACTCCAATTTGTAAGGAAAATATTCAAATAGGATTCTCCCTAAAATTGGGAGGGGTAGTATCCTTCCTGGAGAATTATAGAAGCTGCACTTTTGGGAGTAGGCATAAAGAATACATAAGAAATTTCAAAACAACATAATATCCACAAATTGTGCAAATATTAATATTCCCCTAAGCATTGAACATTCTGATGTCAAAACCAAAAGTGGCATGGCAACCATCATGTGGCTCAGGTTTTCTGGATCTTTGTCAAGCAGCTGTGATGGCTCTATGAAGTTTGCATTTCCCATCAGATATGGCTAAACTAATACTGTGTAACTAAAAATTGAACAAATTACTCACATTGTCTTTTCTATAGTAATCATTTAGTATGCTTCACTTATCTTGGATAAACATTAATTTTTCCCTGTAGTTACAAATAATGTGGTAGAATTAAACCATGCATGTAATTTTCTATTTTAGATGTAGATTTTGTATTATATCCATGACTATAATGTAGTATGTTCTTTAAAGTATATTCAATTTCTCACCTCAAGTTTAAGAAGAGAAGAAAAATGACATGTGCATGCACAAGCTATGAGATCAAACATTGAAGAAACTACAATTTCTGGAATAGAGGAATTATTTTTCCAGTTTTGAAAGTTAGTTAAAATTCCTTTGCTTGTGTGGTGTCTCCTCTGGTATTTATTTTCATATATTCTAAGAATAGTTAGAATTGCTCAATGTTGTTCTTCATTTCTGTCTAGAAACTTTTATTGGGAAAATCATACTACAGGCTCATTAGCACCTAATAAGCAAGCAGTTTTCTTCCTTAATGAGGATTTGTGAGTGCAAGTAATTTGAAACACTCAAATAACTTCCTTCTTTTGAGTAGAGACTATTGGGTTTTTGCTCTCCTGCCCAGTATGTCTCCAGTGGCAGATCTAAATGGAGTGGTGTGGCAATGAAGAAAATAAAGAGAGATATAAAAGGAACCCAAAGAAAAGCTGGGATCAAGGATCTGTGCTTTCTGAATTGAAATGCCCACACCCAGGAATCTCTGTGCCTGTAATACCTGCATCGAAATTGACTCAAAGGGTTATTGCATATTGATTGATATTTGAGTGGCAGGGTTATTTTCTAAAGCTCTTCAAGTAGACATTCTTTGCTCATCTAAATATTTTCAGACTCCATAGCCTTCAACTGTTGTGGCCTGAACATCTGAAGAAAACAAAATATGATGGGCATCCTCACACAATCACAAGGGGATTTTTAATGTTCACAGCTTCAATCATTGAGGGGAAGTTAGTTTGCATTTTCACTGTGTCTCAGTGTCTGGTCTTGGATCTATCTCTCCCCAGGGAAACAGCTGAAGTTCACTCACATACAGGCCTTCATTTTCCCACAATATACTTCTAAAGATTCAACTTTTATACTTTTCCTTAAATCACTTGCTTTGTATTTTCAGATCATGTTTTGCTTTTTTTGTATTTCAATTCTTCACCTTTATTATCCCACACTAGAATAAATTGGTTGTCCACCATTACAAGGCAGCAGTAATTGAAACAAGTTATATTGAATTTATTGATAATTGAGAAAATGGTGATTAACTTGTGGTTCAAAACAAACTATATTACATTCTATACAATTTCCAATACTAAAAACAAAAGGATAGTTATATAAAAGGTATATCAATAGAAGTTCAATATTCTGACCCAATAAATAAATCAAAAATTATGCTGGTTGGATGGTTATCAGTAAACTAACTCTGGCATGAGATTCATCTTCAAAATTATTTGTTCCTTCAGCTACTGTCAAATTCATCCTACATCATTTCAATACATGTTTGAAATGTGAATATGATAAATTTATTGCTGTATATGTAGATGATTTTCCAAAAATCATTTTTGAATAACTATTTTATTTCTTGGTAGAATGCTTTAATTCTAATTAATATCACTCATCTAACAGTGAATAAGGTATTAACATTTGGTAAAATTTTCTAACACTACTCATAGTATAAAGAACTATATTTTTATGTGTATTTGTATATTAATTCCCTATCCAATTGGCCTCTTTCATGAATTGTCAGATGTGCTCTAAACTTTGAGCTTCATTTAAAAAATTGTTTTAAACCTCTGTATATTCGTTAGCTTTAATTCTATTACTGATGCTGTATTAGGTTTGAGGATATGAGCACTCCATAAAAATAGCCACATTTTTAGCTTTGTGAGTGTTCTTTCTCGTATGGTTTCTGTAATGATAGTTAAGTTTGAAGAACCCAGAAGAGATTTACCTTCATACCTCACATAATGTAATGGGTTTGTGCAAATATGATCCATGGAAAAATGACACAGCACATAACATAATCATTAAAATTTTAAGGATCTGGTTTCTATGTGTATGTAGTGGCTTTGAATTGATGAATCATGGATAGAGAACTTACCACAATTTGTGTATTTTTAACATTTTTTCTGTTATCTAGTATTTTATGAACTTGATTTGTTGAGCTATTAGTAAAGGACTTGCCACATTTATTTCAATTGTAAGGTTCCTGTCCAGAATGTATTATTTGATGACTTTTATGTTTTGAACACTTAGTAAAGGATTTCCCACATATATTACAATGGTAAGGTTTCTGTCCAGTGTTTATTCTTTGATGAATGTGAAGTTTTGAGAGTGATGTGCTTTTGCAAATAAAAAAAGATTCTGAAAGTTGAAAGAGCCACAAGGCAACTCTACATAGTTATGTAAGTGGTAACATTGCTGGAAGAGGCTAGCTGGACTAGCTGCCATCAAATGGAGTAAGGAGTTTCAAGGTTGCCAGCTTCATGTACCATCATGATGTGTATACAGATATTTCTGTAAGGGACTCCTATGAGTTGCAGCTCAGTTATATTACTGTAAGTAATGTCAGTGTATTCATGAACTAAATACCTGAGGCTCTATTATATAAATTGGGATTTAGTGTTATTGTCATGCAGACTTATGTTTGGGCAGAACAGGATGCTGTATCTAGCACACTGCTATATCACAAGGCAGTTTCCCCTTCATTTCTCCCTCAGATCTATTACAGACCATATCTGCACAGATGCATTCTGCTGTTTGAACATTGTAGGAAATATCTCTGAATGCTAAAAGTATGACATTAACTTATGGTAAAGAAAACAATATCTATTAGGATAAGGTGGATACCATATTGTTTTCTACAATTGTTGATTGAATGTAAATCTGCATCAGAGTGAGGAAATGAAAAATTTTCAAAGCAAGTTCAAGATTAACCCTTTTTTAGAGAACCCTGTATGATATGTATTTTACACCAGGCAAACCTAATTTGTTTTGCTCTACCTGCTTTATTAACAGCATGCATCCACTGGTGGTTCATGTTAAAAGAGAATCCAGACTGACGAAGACTTTGCATTCCACATAAGCTGTTGTAATTTAAAAAAGCATTGCTTGAAAGAAAGACTCTTTATGACAGGGTTCAACCAGGTTTTTTTATTAGGGAAAGGGATCATAAAATGGGGAAAGGGATTGGAAAGAACAGCCTTCAGGGACAGGAGCAATATGAGAGAGGAAAGAGGGGAAGAGAGAAAGAGGGGGGAGGAACATACACAGAAAGGGAGAGAAAGAAAGAAAGGAGGATGTGACACGGGCAGGGCCCTTTTCAAAGGGAACATAGTGAAAATACACAAGTGGCCCTCTTATAGGCTTCAGCTGAGGGCATATCCTCTCAGAACACCAAGGACAGGCCAGTAGAGATGGCTGAATATTACCAGCTGTCATTCTTAAAGTGTCCTTTACATTTGGCCTGAGGTTATGTTTGGAAAATTTAAATAGGGACAGAAAACTGTACTTCTAACTATTTAGGCTGATGGAGATTTACAGAGAAAAACTATGTTTTAGATTGTACATTGTGATACAAGTATATCATAATATACGATGTATTATAATTATAATGTAAGCTGTGAAAGATACATTTAAAAGATATGTCAATATCACAATCCTCACATATAAATCACATAGAACACAAATATGGAAAAAACCTGGAAACACACCAACTCACATTGTAAATGATGTTGTTAAATGAATAGCTATTCTGAGCAATTCCTTCCTCAGAATAAGATTTTCTTTTCTTCTGAGCAAGCTTGCTCAGAGGAAGGCCACATTTGCTTCAATGAAGGACCAGAAAGACTTTATTTTAACTAGTCATGACTGGTGTCTGTCTCAAGGCAGACAACAGAATTTCATTTTTAAGATTAATTTCGTTTATATGTGTTTTTAATAACATTTGGATGTGTGCAGTACCTGCAGAGGCCAGAAGAGGGAGTAAGTTCACTTGAGGCTGAAGTTACAGGAAATGCATAGCAACCATGGTTTCTTGCAATATATCCTCTATCTAGTGCAACAATACCCAGTGCTCTTAATTGCAAAACTCACTCTCTAGCCACATTTTTACTTAACATTTTTATACATTTTATTTAAAATATACTGCATCACATTCCCTTTATCTTTTTACCAGTTTTTTTTGCTTCTTCTTTCTGTTAAGTATGTGTGAATTAGTTATGTGCAAACATTTGAAGAAAGTCAAATGACACCATTCTGTTGATATAAAACTAGGCAAATGATTCCTGCCTGATACTATATGGAACAATAATGAAGAAAAAAGGTAATAAATCCATCCTTGGGTCTTAACAGGTTTGGATAAAAGGCAAGAAAAACTACACTGCTAAGTAATATAACCAAGCCATATATTAAAATTTTCCCATCTCTAAATGCCTCCCCCAATCTCAGTTCCTTTCTCTCCTGCAAGACAGTCAAATAGGGAGGGCATAAATGTTGCTTAAGTAGACAGATTGCCATCTGGAGGAATCAGTCATTTTTATCAATGAAATTCCCAGGGAATTGAGAATTTCACGGTGTCTACTCTTTCCCTAGATGTTAATCAAAAGAAGATACATAAATGTCACTTAGAATACGCTTATGCCTGTGAGATAGCCAGGTACCAGGGACTGCTGGTGTGGAGACTGAGGATCATTATGGTGCCTGTGGGACTGCATTGTACTGTCACTGACAACAACATGAGTTGCCAAATTTGAAAGAGTAGAAGAACAGGAGGTGGCTGATCCACCACAGCTGAGTCGAAACAGAGTAAAGTTTATTCCAGCCTGTCAAGAATTGCCAGTGAAATCTCTTTGGCTTTCATCCTTGTGCTTTCAAAACCTAAGTTACTTCCCTTAAAATTATTCCAATCAACACAGCTGTCTGAATATACCTTATTGTCTAAGCCATAAAGTGACTTAAAGTCTCAGGGTCTCTTCACAATCTCGATGTCATCTATAGTCACCGCCATTCCCAGCTCCAAACTGAATGTTTTGCAGGCACCAGGGAAGCAGAATATGAACCCATTCATACAAGTCAGACTTCATGCCTGCAAGTTCCTATTCTCTCCTCACAGGAGGTATAAGGTCAAGCAGGTGCACATCTGACATGTGAGCTTATGGTAACCTATCCATGCCTATTTACCACATGGGAGACAAATTCACCCTTGATGTTTTGGTTAGACAAACATCTTTTAAAGGCATTTATCGTCATTTTCTATGATGATAGTTTATTTTGTATTTTTCCTTCATTTTGTGAAGACTTGGACTTGGAAATTTCCATAAGCACCAAGTCTAAGTTAGTTTGTAATGCAATAGATAATATATTTATTCTGAGGTATCAGGCCTGAGATAAAGAGGAAGTTAGATCAGCCAATCACAATTATTGCTACGAATGACATATTTATGTGAATGAATAGAACACTGACTTCTCTTCCACAAGGACATATTTTGGTTCCCAGTACTTACATCTCTACGACATAAAAGAAAAACACTCTTTTTAATACACACATGACGAATTTAATGTTTCTGATAGTTTCTTCTATTCAGCAGTTTAACATTAACATTGATAATTATGTTGAGAAAGCAACACATATTGGGGGTATATAAGCTACAATTGAAGCTGTACTCAAGCAGCAGATGAATGAGAATCATGAGTTCAAATTATACCACATCATATTTGACATCCAAGCCACGATGAATAATAAACAAGAAAATCTGAAGGGTATTTGTTAAAATATAAAAACATAACCAGGAACAACAACAGAGAAATTCTTCTTTGAAAAGTATGATCACACACTGATATTAAAAAAAATTGACCACTTAGATGATAGGGGTAACACTCTATACATTGCAACAGCAAAATAACTATAACTAAGTATAAGCACAAAATGAACAAAAGCCACCGAAGGAGAAAGCAAAATAAACTTCACTTAATGAATTTTCCACATATGTAGCACTTTTTGGCATACATCTCAAATATTTCAAAATAGAACCCACAATTCAGTGTCCTCCAAAATCAGTTCCCACTCTCTGCCTCATTCCATAGCTTAACATAGGAGTTCTTAAACACCTGCTTTAGGTGCCATGCAAATATTCATGACGCTCCTGTATCCCTCTGGAAACAAGGGCCAAATTAAATCATTTATAAGGTGGCATAGATATTATAACACACAGAAAAGAAATAATACAAATGCCATAATTTTTAAACCTGCATTCGTTTGCATACACATAAATCTAAAAGTGATACACTGCCATTTAAAATCAATGTTCAACTCTTACAACAGTGAAGGAAAGGTACAATAACTGTCATAAGTGTGGCTATACCTTTATCCGTGAAGGGAAGATATCCTGGTTACATGAATTTCTCAAGAGAAAGGTATCCTGACAGTTGGGAAGCCATGGTATTCCTGAATCTTTGGAGGGAACGTATCCTGGATAGCTAAGTCTCTGAAAAAAATCTGAACTGTCATAAGTCAATCTATACCTACAGCTGTGAAGGGAGGATGGCCTGGATACTTGCCGCTCTGAAGACAAAGGTATTCTGACTGTTGGGAAGCCATGCTACTACTGAGTCTTTGGAGAGAATGTATCCTGGATACCAAAGGCTCTGAAGTAAAGTGTATACAGAATGTCCAATGTCAGGCTACACATGCTGCTGTGAAGGGAAGGGATCCTGGAAACACACAGCAATGAGGAAAAAGGTATTCTGACTGTTAGGAAGTCAGGCTCTATCTGAAGTTGTGTTCGAGGGGGATGGTCTCTGTGTAGGATGTGGCACTTCTTCTCCTTTCACGGAGAGAGAAAACCATTGCAACTGAGCTTTGCTCCACTCTGCTAAGAGACTTCACTACCACAAGTGTCAATTGCTTCTCTTCTCTTCCCCACTAGGGAATTTTCAAGCAATGATAACCATTTTTTCTTAGCGTCTGCCCAAATTGTCACTATTCTGCTTCATCCAACTAAGGGGGAAACTGATCCAGAAAGGTAGCAGTCTGCTAGAGCAACAGTGTTCTGTGCCAATAAGGGAGTTTCTCTCCAGTATGTGTTCTTTTATACACTTTAAGAGTATGTTGAAAATTTAAGATTATATCATAATGATTACATTTGTAAGATTTTTCTCCAGTATGAGTTCATTTATGCATTGAAGAGTACTCAACTGAACAAAGCTTCAACAAATTAATTACATTCCTATGGTTTCTCTCAAAGTGTTCTTTTATGCTCTTTAAGAGTATTTTCATACATGAAGATTTCACCATATTGATTACATTCATAAGTTTTATTTTCTACTGTGTGTGTGTTTTTTTTAGCATTTGAAGCCTACTTTTACATGGAAAGGCTTGACGACACTAATTACATTTATCGGGCTTTTCACGAGTATGTGTTCTTTTATGGGTATGAAGATTACTCTGGTGTGCAAAGGCTTTGCCACAATGATTACATTCATAGGGTTTCTCTCCAGTATGTGTTCTTTCATGTATTTGAAGATGACTGTGACGAGAAAAGGCTTTATCACAGTGATAACATTCATAGGGTTTCTCTCCAGTGTGTGTTCTTTTATGGCTTTGAAGATTACTATGGTGAGCAAAGGCTTTACCACATTGATTGCATTCATAGGTTTTCTCTCTAGTATGAGTTCTTTTATGCCTTTGAAGACTACTGTGATGAGCAAAGGCATTACCACACTGATTACATTCATAGGGTTTCTCTCCAGTATGTGTTCTTCTATGCATTTGAAAAACAAAGTGCTGAGCAAAGGTTTTGCCACACTGATTACATACATAAGGTTTCTCTCCAGTATGTGTCCTTTTATGAATTTGAAGAACATTGTGATGAGAAAAGGCTTTACCACACTGATTACATTCATAGGGTTTCTCTCCAGTATGTGTTCTTTTATGCGATTGAAGATGACTGTGCTGAGAATAGGCTTTACCACACTGATTGCATTTATAGGGTTTCTCTCCAGTATGGGATCTCTTATGTTTTAGAAGATTCCAGTGCTGAGCAAATGCTTTACCACACTGATTGCATTCGTAGGGTTTCTCTCCAGTATGTGTTCTTTTATGTATTTGAAGATTCGAGTGCTGAGCAAAACGTTTACCACATTGATTACATTCATAGGGTTTCTCTCCAGTATGTGTTCTTTTATGTTTTTGAAGATGACTCTTCTGAGCAAAGGCTTTACCACACTGATTACATTCATAGGGTTTCTCTCCAGTATGTGTCCGTTTATGTCTTTGAAGATGACTGAGCTGAGCAAAGGCTTTACCACACTGATTACATCCATAGGGTTTCTCCCCAGTATGAGTTCTTTTATGACTTTGAAAACTACTGTGATGAGAAAAGGCTTTACCACACTGATTACATTCATAGGATTTCTGTCCAGTACATGTTTTTTTATCCCTTTGAAGATGACTGTTATTTACAAAGGCTTTATCCCATTGTGTATATAGGCTAGACTTCTCTACAGTTTGCCTTCTTTCATGCCTGCAAGGAAAATGGGCACATATAAATACTTTACCATGTCCAATACAATGTTGAATCTTGATACCAGTATAAATTTTTTATCAGTTTGTTTCAATTTCAAAGAAGAATCAAATATTACAGTCTTATCCCTTTGTTTACACTCATGTTTCCCCTTTAATTGTTGTTTCCTATCTTTGAAGATAAAATCTTTATTATAGGTTCTCATTTCAGAATGCTTTTCTACAGGAGATTTTCCACATATTGAAGAGAACTGAACTTTAGAACTCTCATAGTATTTTAAAATTTTCCTACGCTCTGAGTCATAAAACATTTTTTAATTAACAAGAACAAACTGTAGCATTTACACGGTCAGAATCATGGGGCTTTCCTGTTGAGTAAGCTTGTTGGTGTACTATCAAAGAAGCTGCAAAACAAATTACTTGTGCACTTGAATCAAATTCAACAAGTATGCTCAAAGTGGGGACTACTACGTGGCTTTTAAATATTGTGCAATAGAGATATACCATGATCTCCATATCTCTTTGCTCACATGCATTGTATCCTTACTAATACATGAGATACCTAGTAAAGATTACAAGGAAGAGGCTTCCAGATTTAGTTTAGTTTGACTTTCTGATCCTTAAAGACATGTGCTAGACATTAAAGTTTCCCAGCAATAAATGCCCCTTGACACTTTTCAATAATTGCCGCTGTCACTAAACTTAGAAATGTAACAGCAAGTACATAAGTAACATTAGGTTTTCCATGGAGTATTTGTTTAATGGAAAGCTTGATGATATGTTTATCACCTCAACCATATGTATACTTTAGTAATATAGGTAATATGAAATAAATGGAATTACATTTCTAAAGCATAGCTTTGATGTGATGATTCAAGTGGTAATTTCTCTCAAGGCCTTGTTTCCTTGACTTTTTTCTTATAAAAATCTTTGCAAATGCAGTTTACCTACTGGAAGCTGAGGTATATGGTATTGTGTGAATTTAATAATCATCAATGCAATTTAACCTGTGATTAATTACAATGTTGGTTCTGTTTCAGATTTCCAGGACAGATTTCAATCTCTTCAGAAGCACATTTCTATCAGCTCATAAATGAAAAATTACCTTCCATGTCTTTTAGAACTTGTGCATTCTTCTTCAGTAGTATGGTCTTCCTTACTGTATTCTAAAATAGAGTACCAAAAATGTATATGTATTACTGAACAAATGTATAAAATTTAAGTTACTCTCATCAGTGAACTTTACAAATATGACTGGTTTATTTACCACATTCCTTTCTCTCTCAATAAAATTAAAGAAGAGCATCAATAACCACAGAATAGTTGTCCTATTATTTTAATATATGAGGTTACAGTCTTACCTATATCAGCTAGGTTCTTGTAGGTTTCCAGCATTACATCTTTGTAAAGATTCTTCTGAGAAGTATCCAGCAAACTCCACTCTTCCCAAGTGAAATCGATATGCACATCATTATAGGTAATGGAATTCTGAAATATCACATACATATGTGCAACTGAAATTATGATACTGACCATATTGGAAATGTATGATTCCATAGAAAATTATATTAAGATTTTTTTTGTTTTGTTTTATTTTTCTATGGAACGTTTGGATAGGGGAGTAAATATGTGTTGCTTTTGCTTATGCTCTGTGTTTGTGAAGCTGTGATTCTTAGCCTGTCTACAACTCCTGATGATCTGACAAAGAGGTGATTATCCAACAGTGAGGCAAGAGAAAGGATAGGATGTGGACGCAGGAGAAAGTATACATAGAAGGATAAATCTGGACGCAAGGAGGAAGGAGCAAGGTAAAATAAGAGGTAACGGACAGATATCAAGTCACACAGCAAGTAGGGGATTGGGACGCAAAGTGAGATATACATAAATGGTGAAAGGTAAAAGTCTAGAGGCAAAAGGTAACATTTAAGTTTAGAAAAATTTGCTAGAAATAAGCCAAGAAAAGGCCATGCATTTATAAGTAATTACATGCCTCGGCGTATCAATTTGGGACTGGAGGTGCCCTCCTCAGAAGATAAAAATCTAAAGAGCTAAAGGAGTAAAACATTAAGCAAATAATTGGCACCAACATGGGGCCATATTTCCATGTAACACCAGAGAAAGCTAAAATTAAAAATATCTCCTTAATGAGTTTTTGCCTGCTGGCGAGTCTTTGAAAAGCCAGCACAATAATTAACAATGATAACCTCGGTTAAAATGACTGCCACAGCACAATCATGGGGATGGTAGAGCTCTAGGGAGGCTGTATGGAGTTCTTGGGACTGAACTCTGAGTGGTCTCTGGATTTTTTAATTTGTCCTCATGAATCCAGAAGTGGGAATAGCCAGCTGGGAGAAAAGGCATAAGATCCACTTGATGCTTTGCCATCTAATGCTTGCATTGGCAGTAAAAAGGCTAAAACTTGTACGGTTAATTGAGTCCAGATATAAATGGAATTGAAAGAGGGACTGTTGAAGTAAAGGAGTCTATATAGTTTATGCATACCTTTACTTTTAAAAGGTGAAAAATATTTGTCAAATGAAAATCGAAAATGCTTTGGAGAAGCAGTTTTCCTATTGTTTCCACAGGAAACAAGAGGCTATAGATTTGCTTTAGGCTTACATAGACATGGGTAGAGCAACTGAGCCCTCTTGAACTACACAGGCAATGAATATCGACTAAAGTTACTGATGGTCTTCACACAACATGAAAATAATCTCAAATATTGCCTGGGTCCCTTTAAAGATGCCTTTATCCACTGACAGCAGTAAGCATCTGGAGAAAATGACTTTGATTATTTGGTCTGTCACAGACAACTGTTATATGTATGCAAATATAGGAACCATAAGATAAAATGGCAGATTATTGAATCTATTATTACCTGCCTTCCTTCAAGGACTCACTGACAAGAACATTCTATGGTTTGGTTACCATGCATCGACATCTACCTGGTGAATCCCAAACCTGCCAAGCTTCCTGCCTCAACCACCATATAAAGTCTCTGAGAAAAAAAAAAATTGCAGCTTGATCAGAAATCCTGTCTTGCTGTCCATTTGTTGTGTCTCTTGTCCCATCACTCCAGGCCCTGTGAAGTTCAGGCTCCCATTGCTGCCCTGTTGGCCAGAGCAAATTTTTGTTACAACACACTATATATTGTTTCTACTCTTGCTTAAAGAATTTTTGTATATTGATAAAAATTCAAATTTTTCTGTTAAAACATATTGTGTTCATTTTTTTCAATTATGTTGTTTTTGAGTGTCAAAATGAATTTCCAATTTTATTTTAGCTATTTCATCCATAAAGGTAAATGATGGTATCTCTGAGTAAATTTTCTATTCCAGTCTGAATTGCAACCTAGTACTCAATACTAAGTTTCTTGTTTTTCAAATAATAATGATTTTAACAATATTCGCTATAGTATTACCTGTGACCTTGAATTGGTGAAATTTGGAGACATGACGCTGTGCTCCTACAGCAGGAAAATATTAATGGAGGAGCCCATCCTATGCTAACCATTGGATGCTTCTATAGTTTTCAACAGAAAACACTTTGTGATATGTGTATGCCCATCATTCTCTGAAAAATCACAGAGAATGATGGACAGGCTCTCTCAGATTTCTTGTATACGACCTGAAATCACTCAATGAATGTGTCTTGACAATTTCTCCCTTCTGCTATGTTAACATATTGCATGTTAGTTACAGTTCCATTACCCTCTTCAAAGACAGCATATTTTGCAAGTGAACCCTGTATTTTGAATATTATTTGTCTGTTCATTTTTATTATTATTGATAAAATCAGTTATAGAGACACGGTTTCTCTGTGTAGCTCAGGCCCTCGCTCTAGAGATCAGCCTGCCTCTGCCTCCTGAGTGCTGGGATTAAAGATGTGCACCACCAATGCCCAGCTAACTAACACATTCTTTAGAGTTAATTTATCTCACATTAATTTCACAGCTCTATTTTCCCTTTAACGATGTGGTCAGAGTCTCCTTTTTATAATATTTATATGTGTTTTTAATTTCAGTAAATGATATTTAGTCATTATCTTCACTGTTTTTTAACATTTAAGATCTAAGTGTGAACACAGATGAGGTAGTGTGGAAGGGCTGGGATAGAACCTATAGTTAGATAGTTGATCATACAAGGTGATAAATAATAGCTGTAGGTAAATTACTCCTTCAGACCTCTGGTACTGGTGAACTTAAGAGTTCCACAATTTGATGAATATGATCTTGTTATGTATTCTAATTTTTAAAATTGGAATTAGAAATATTCTTACTTTATATGGCAATCCTAGCTCAATGTCTTTCCCATCCACCCACACCCCACAAAGAATCCAATCCCTCTTCTGCTCAACAGAATAGGTGATGCTTACCATGGGTGATCATCAAACTTCATCATAGTGTTTTGGGCAGGGCCTAGGCTCTCCACAGTGTGTCTAGGCTGAGAGAGTTTCCGTCTATGGGGAATTGGCTACTAATGTCCATTCCTACACTAGTTATTAATACTATTCCATGACTAGAGGCCCCAAAGACTGCTCAACACTCCTAACTGAGACCCACATTCAGCAGGCCTAGTTCTGTCATATGCTGATTATGAACTGTCAGTCTGAAGTCAAAGACCTGCTCCTTTTTAAGGTCAGCTGATTTTGTGGCTTTCACCAGCCTGGTCATGAATACTCTGCTCATCACACCTCACTCTCTACAACTGGATACCAGACATTCAGCTCAGTGCTTAGCTGTGGGTGTCTGCTTCTGTTTCCATAAGCTGCTGGTTGAAGACTCTAGGATTGATTATAAGGTAGTCATCAATCTCTTTATTTGGAACGGACATTTATTATAGCCTCTCCACTATAGCTTAGAGTCTTATTTGGCATCCTCCTTGTATATCTCTGGACATTTCTCTAATTCCAGAAAACAGGAGAACATGTGACACAAAATGAACTTAACAAGGCTCATAGGGGATCAGAGAAAGTGAAGTGGCTATCATGGAGTCTGCACAGCATTGTGGAAGGAACTCTGCAAAAACACTTTGGTTGTTTAGCTTGATTTGTTTGTGGGATTCCTACCAATAGCTCCTGTGTTTTGTCTGACTCTTTTGCCTGCTCTTGGGACACTTTTCCTTCTACTGAGTTACCTTGGTCAGTCTGGTATGAGGGTTTGTGGCTAGTCTTATTGCACCTTGTCATGATGTCTTTGGTTGGTATCCCTGGGAGGCCTTCTATTTTATGAAGGGAAACAGAGTATCAGTGGATTTGTGTGAATGAATATTGGGGAGACTGCTGGAAGGAGTGGAGGTAGGGAAAGCTGTGAATTTATTATAAGTTCATTGATTCTCATGACGTATAACAGCCCCAAAAGTACAAATTTCCCATTCTTCTTCTGATACTCAAGACAACGCATTGACTGACACATATTGTATAATCAAAAAAGTAATTAAGGATTTCCAGGATCCACCAGCATATGATATATTCCCATTTAGAATAAGAGGAATATGGCCATATATCAACCCCCCCAACTGAGGGAGGCATCCATTTCTCATGTGCATGTCACACCAGCCAGAATAACAGGTACTATGGGACAGCAGCTCATGAAGCTTCCACAGTGCATTTATTCCCAGATTCCTCCAACATCTCATTAGCTGCTACTCAAAAGTCATGTCACCACCAACAAATTAGATTAATATACTCTGCTTATTTGCAGGCCACATAAATCAGAATAACAGGTAGGTAAACTGAGGCAAAGACATACTTCTGGACAAGAAATCATACTATCTATACAAAATACACATTGGTTCCTCTCCAGTGGATCTTCTCCATTCTTTCAATAACCCCAAACCCTATTTACCATCCAATTTCCTCCTTAACCCTATGTTGTAGCCTCCAACTTTAGAGGAAACCCTGTGTTCAAACAAAGGATATACCATCTACCAGAAGCCCATATGGGCCACCAGACTACAGAACACTCCCACTCTCTCCATGCATTCTCAACACTCTCACCAGGTTCTGTCCTCTCTTCTCTTCTTACAATTTCAGACTTTGGCAGATATACTCTGCTGGAACAAAGACCACACCTACACCATGATTTCCAGTCCTCAAATTTGGGTGAAAAACCCTGTGAAACCATAGGTCCTCAGATCAGAAGATCAGAGAGCAAATAGAAGGCAAGGAAAAAAAACACACTTCCAACAAAGAAAAACTGAGAAATCAGCACCTAGATCTTCAATCACCTCAAAGCAAGATAACTGGACTCCAGTATAAAAACACAAACAACAAACACCAGAACAATAAGTCACTACCAGGTTCCATTAATCCTACAAGAGCAAGTCATGAGTATTCCAACACAGTTGAAGTACAATTAAGACCAACTTTATTTAGATGATAGAAGTCCTAAAAGTTGAAATGAATTAGTCCCTGAAATAATTCTTGGAAAGGATGAAAGAAATATTGTCGCTACGATTAAATTATTTAAGTAAAAGCTATTCTCGTAATGTACTGATTTTGTTGTTTCCCTTAGGACACTGTCGATGTTTGGGGGAGCTCAGGAGAGAAACTCAAGTCATGCACGGAAGGAAAAACATGTGGGACTATTGCTTTTTGATTTTCTCTTTTGCTTTTTCACTATCTTGTATTCAGCTAGTTCTCTTTAGCTGTCCAGACCCACTTGCTTAGAGACATTGCCCACTAAGTCGTATTCTTCTTCCCACATCAACCATCAGTCAACACAATCTTTTTCAGGTGGAAGTCGGATAGTCTGATGTAAGAACCCACTCAATCGATGTTTGATTAGATGAACCTCAGATTGGTCATGTTGACACCTGAGGATAATTAGGAGACAGAGACAGTAATATATGAGAAGGTTTTAAAATCCTAAGCCAATATCTAAATAATATAAATCACTTAAGCAGTAAAGACTCAAACATAAAGATAGCAACACCTGGAAAAAACAGAAATGCCAGTATGCCAGGCAATGGGAAAAGGCAAACATCTAAGATAAAGACAAAAACTAAAACTGTCTCTCCACAGCAACATCCCCTCAAACAAAACCTTCGAGAATTGATAACATAAGAAATTGTATGAAAAAATCTTGGGGAAGTTCCAACGTTATTAAGAAAATGAATATAACTACATTACTGTTATAGATTACAGAAAATCAGTACACAGATTCATATAATATGAGGTTTATGCTTGCCACAAAGATACACCAATCAAAAGTATGTAAAATATTTTCAAAGATGATAGGGTTGGTGAGAAAAAGGTAAGGAATAACATTGTCAACTTTTAACCAAAATACCAAATAAAACATAGAATAAATAAACACAGACTTCACAATTTTCATAAAATTACCTCAAATGTCTCTTGAACTGTTGTTTCTGAACCTCAAGCTACTGATATTTCTTCAAAAACAGAAGTGCCATGCTCCAGAGAGCTCTCCAGAAGTGGAGGCGATCACTTGCTATGGATCAGCATCTCCTTATAATTACTTTTGTTTCAGGTAAATACAACCCCACTGTTGCTCAATTAAAAAACAACATAGAAAAATAATTTAAAGGTAGAGGATGGTGGTGGTGCATGCCTTTAATCCCAGCACTCGGGAGGCAGAGGGAGGTGGATCTCTATGACTTTGAGACCAGCATGGTCTACAAGAGTTAGTTCCAGGACAGTCTCCAAAGCTACAGAGAAAATCCTGTCTAGAAAAACAAATGAACAAATAATAAATAAATAAATAAATAAATAAATATGGAACCAAATAGAGAACCATAATATGGACCCACATACCTACGATAACTGGATGTTGGACGATGAATCCAAAATTATACAATGGATAAAAGAATGCTTCTTCAGCAAATAGTGCTGGCATAAGTATATGCTGGCATGCAAAAGACTGCAGATATATAACTATCTCTATGCATAAAACATAAGTCCAAATGGATCAAAGAAGCTGAGCATTTGTGGTGCATGCCTTTAATCCCAGCACTTGGGAGGCATGGGCAGGTGGAAGTCTGTGAGGTCACAGCCAGCATGGTCTACAGAGCTAGTTCCAAGAGAGTCTCCAAAGCAATACAGTGAAACCCTGTCTTGAAAAACCAAACCCAACAACAGGAAGAAGAACCAAATGTATCAAAGACCTCAACATAAATCCAGCCACACTGAATTTCTTAGAAGACAATATAGGAGCTACCCTCATAGAATTTGTACATTAGATGGATTTCTCAACATAACAACTGTAGCTCTAACACTGAGATCTAGAATTAATAAATGGCACCTCCTCAAACAAAGACATTTTTGTAAGGCAAAGGACATAGTCAACAAGACAGAAAGGCAGCCCCACAGAATGGGAAAATACATTCACAAACCCTACATTTGACAGAGAACAGATTTCCAAAATATACAAAGAACTCAAAAGCTCAGCACCAAAACACCAAAAAATCCAATTAAAAAGCAGGTTGCAGAATTAAATAGAGAATTCTCAATGGAGTAAAATAAAATGACTGAAGGACCCTTAAGAAGGTGATCAATATATTTAGCATTCAGGGAAATGTAAATCAAAAAAACTCTTGTCAAAATGGGTAAAATCAAAAACACCAATGACAGTTTATTCTGGAGAAGATTGGAGAAAGAGCATTCCTCCAGTGCTGGTGGAAGTGGAAAGTCATACTGCCACTTTTTAAATATGTAAGGAAGTTCCTCATGAAAATTGGAATCAATCTACTAATAGATGCAGCAGTTCGACTCATAGGAATAAAACCAAAAGATGAACATTCATACAACAAGGACATATGTTCAAATATGTTCATAGCAGCATTATTTATAATAGCTGGAAACTGGATTCAAAGGAGATGCCCCTCAACTGAAGATTGGATAGAGAATATGTGGTACATTTACACAATGGAGTACTACTCAGCAGAAAAAAAATGGAATTATAAGCATACTGATTGAGATAATCAAGTCACAAAAAGAAAAACATGGTATGTGCTCTCTTATATATGGGTTTTAGACAAGGAACAAAGGATTAACAGTGTACAATCCACACCACCAGAGAACAAGGGAAACAAGGAGAATCCTGAGAGAGATATACATGGTCTCCCAGAGAAGGGGAAAGGGACAAGATCTCCTGAGGTAATTGGGACCATTGGGCAAGGAAAGAAAGAGTCAGCAGAAAGAAAAGGGAAGAAGTGGAGGGGAGAGGAGGACTGGAGGGAGCAGGAAAATTGAGACAGGGAAGAATAGAGGAGAGAAAAAATACCCCATAATAGATGGAGCCATTATACATTTAAAGAGAAGTCTGGCACTGTGAAAATGTCCAGTGTTCTAAAAGGATGACACCAACTAACACTGTAAGCAAAAGTCAAGGTTTACCTTAAATGCCCTTCTCTGATAATGAGATTGGTGACTAACGTATATGGCATCCTAGAGCTTTCATCCACTAGCTGATGGAAGCAGAAACACACACCTACAGCAAAACACTGAGCCATACTCCTGGAATCTAATCACCAAATCTAATCTTTTACATTAGAGCATCATAGGGGAATGCTAACCAACACATGATATGCCTCAGGACAACCTGCACACAATTAACTATAGACGGGTATAACATGTAAATGTTAAAAGCAAAGTGTTGACTTTGAAGATGCTACTGGTAAAATAGGCCTGACTTAGGAAACCTGTTATCCATATATACATCAAGAATGTTGAAGTAGACTAGAAAGGTGCTCCTAAACAAAGGTCCCTGCTCCCATTTCTCTGATCAGATGAAAACCACAGAGCAAAGTTATTTAG